>NC_064307.1:29493575-29547044 GCF_023373825.1 Bactrocera dorsalis | reverse complement strand
GTCGCCCGAAAAAAGAAATATGCACAGACAATTGTGGTTACAATGCTGCAATGGTTCGTAAAGAGCAAGAAGTAAAACAATAAATTTTAATTCGTTTTAATGAAACGAGCAAAATAATTAACTACATGGTACATGACAATTCAAAGTCTGTGCGATAATTGGTTAAGGAAAAAGAACGTATACATGTCAATGTACTCATTGTGCCACAATGTAAATATTTATGGGTAATCGGTCGTAAGTCCGATGTGCAGTGAAGTAGTCAGTAACGAGAAGATGCACATCAGCCACCAAAGGTACATATAGCAAGTGAGGCGCCCTTTAGTTTATTATTACCCGTCTTTCTCATTAACGACAAGTCAGGATTAAGAGGAAGAATTACATTTATAAATCATTTTTTAAATAAGTAAAAACATTTTTTTAAATACAACGTTCAGGTGTCTTAATATATTATTATTAATTTTTTCTGGAATTAATTATAAGTTAGTAATATAGCGTGGGAAATCTTCCGCTCAAGCATCCATAGAGACGTACAGCAAAACTCTTAAGAAGAGAGATTGAGATTATCAACTATTGTCCCTAATGTAAAACAACAAACATTTAAAACAGAAAAGAATATCCACATGCGAATAGAAATAACCAATTTATCTCCCTAATACGAGGTTTGACAATTAAGTAATGAGACTGATTTTATTGCCGCGTTTGTGGTAAACCTGTGGCCTTAAATTCCCTCTCTCTTTTTCCGGCATCCCTCCCCTCTCCCCTCTCCCTCTATATGTACCATCCCTCTAGCTTGTTTAGTTCGCCTGTTGCGTCAAGTTGAGTAGACGTGTGTTTGCAGTGCTCGTCTCGAAAATGGAAAACAAAATCAAGAGCAACGCATCGCGATAAAATTTTGCGCCGGATTGGGCGAAACAGCTTCGGAAACGTACGCCAAAATTGTAAGAGTGTATGGTGATAGTGCTCTTAGTCCGGAAATCAAACGCCAAAGCTCACAATGGTTGTCTCCGCGCGCCCCGCGCCCGAAAAAAGCTCGCTTGAGCAAGTCGCAGGTGAAAACAATGATTGTTGCCTTTTTTGATGGCCGTGGAATCGTCCACAAAGAATTCGTTCCACCGGGGAAAACTGTGAATCAAGTCTCCTATTGCCAAGTACTCGAAAGATTGTGAAAATTAGTCAACAGGGTACGCCCAGACATCGCTCGTAACTGGATTCTTTATCACGACAACGCGCCGTGCCACACCGCCCTCAGCGTGTCCCAGTATTTGGCCTCTAAAGGTATCGCCGTGTGGCAACAGCCACCTTATTCGCCCGACATGTCACCCTGTGACTTTTTTTGTGGTCAAAGGAACCCATTTTGACTCGATTGCGGAAATCCAGCCGGCCGTGACGAGGGTACTCGCGGACATCCCAGTCGAAGCGTTCCAGAAATGTTACGAAGCACGGAAAACGTGCTGGAATCGCTGTATAAGTAGCTGCCCAAGGGGACTACTTTGAAGGGATGGCAGAGTTATAGAAAAATTTTCAAATATACGGTTTTATGGAATCAGTCTCATCACTTAATTGTCATGCCTCATTTTACCTATGTCGGCAATTTGTATGCATTTGAACTACAGCCTTAATGGCATGTGTAGTTTATATAGTCTATATATATAGCTATTATTGGTTGACTCATTACATTTTATTTAAAAATTATGTGGAAAACGTTTTTTTCTGGACATCTGGAATCAAAGCCGAATTTAGCAAGAGTTGTAAAATAATTTGATTATACGATTTCTAAATTAGAATATTTTTGATTACTTGACTCTGTGCTCTTATATAAAAATAATGTAAATGTACCATTATTTGCAGAGAATAGCAAATAAAAACTCCCATAAATATTCATACCACTTTTCCAATTTGTAACCCTTATTTTCTAATTTGCTTTTAAACACTAATACAGCCATACCAAACAATATTTGCTTGCTAAAAAGCGGAAAGATTTCGCTATTGTTAGGCGTGGGCAATTTTAAGCGAAGTAGAGACGTCCGGGCAGGAACTTCAATTATTCATAAGTTTGCGTTTGAACTTTGCTTAAAAGCTATTAAGCACTTTTGGTCTTAATTACGGGGTATAAAATGCATGGTTGATCTTTTGGTGCTGTTGGAACTTTTGTGCGAATTTGCTTTTGCACCCAGTTGTTCACCTTTACTAGCTTTAGTAATCTGCGTTATTCTTACTGCAAAAAATAGTAAGACTTTGTTCTTAATTTTAAAATTATCCATTTATTCTTCGAAGTCTATGTCGACCCCCTTAAAATAAAATTTTTGGCCCCAAAACACTTGTGCCACGGTTTTCTCCACTGCTCGAAACAGTTGTTAAATCAATGAGTTTAATGGCTTCAATTGACTGAAAATGGCTTCCCGGAACGGTCGTTTGAGTTCGCTGAATATCCAGAAGTTACACTGAGCTAAATCAGGCGAATACGGTGGTGACGGCGCGATATTGGTAGAAAATTTGCGAAAATCTCATGAAGAATCAATGCTTCACACGAACTGCGCATAACACTCAAATAGTATTCCTTGTTGACAGGTTGGACGGTCGAAAGGAATTCGGAGTGCATTATGCCTCCATAATCGAAGACAAATCTCAACATAACCTTGATTTTTTATTTTCTTTGACGTGGTTTTTAGGGCTTCGGCTGATATTTGCCAGGATATTCGGCCGATTGTTCGTCGGAATTGAGTGAATTTGGAACCAATATTGCTTTCTTTTAAAATAGTTTTTACTGATCCTTCTGATATTCCAAGGATGTCAGTGAAATATTTGACTCTTAAAGATCGATTCACAGATTCCTTTATTTTATAGACGTATTGATCATCAGTTGATGTTTATGGCCGATTTGGACGTCCTTTGTCATCAACGCATTCTTCATCCTCTTTGAATAATTTGTACCAATTAAAACACTTGTGTACGACAAATAAAAGCTTTTCCAACATTTTGAACACTTCGACAGCAGAAATTTGATTACACACACAAAATTTAATGAAACGAATTTATTGAATAACTTCACTCATCGTAAAATCACACAATGCTCTTTATGTACTTCAGAAAACCAGCCTATACTAATCACTGAAATTATTTTGAAGTCATATTTGGCACAGATTTAAGACTATTGCCTTCTAAATTTGAGAAATGGATTTCAACAAAAAAGTGGGGCGTCCACTGGCTCCCGTAAATATTTCTCATATGATCCTGTCGGAAAATTTTTACGTCTCTGTCGCATTTAGTTACTGATTAAGTAGTTTTTAACAGTTTCGTTAGATGGGTAGTGAGCGGGGTTATCCTCCACTTTCACACGATCGATAGGAATTCTTATAAGATTTTCACTTAGCGAGAATTAAAATTTTGTTCAGCTAACGATAGTATGTATCACCTAAAACTAATCGAGATAGATATAGGGTTATATATATAAATTATCAGGGTGACGAGAAAAGTTTAAATCCGGTTGACTATCTGTCTGTCCATCCGTCGGTACGTCCGAATAATCTGTAAATTGAGTAAAAATTGACTTCGTAGTTGGGCGTAATCGGACCACTGCCCACCCACAAATCGCTGTTAATCAAAAACATATAAGGTTCCATAACTTCTTTTTTATTAGCGTAGGCACCGCTTACGCGATTATAGCCGAGTTAACAACAGCACGCCAGTCGTTTCTTCTTTTTGCAAGGTGGCGCCAATAGAATATTCCAAGTGAAGCCACCACCTGGTCCTTCCAACGGAGTGGAGGTCTTCCTCTTCCTGCTTCCCTCTGCGAGTACTGCGTCGAATACTTTCAGAGCTGGAGTGTCGTTTGAATGGATTATACGTGATGCTTTAGATGGAGCTATTAAGAACTCTTGTTCTTGTAAGTAATTTGAGTATGAACTGAAAACTTGTTAATGTTTGCGGTATCCATTGTACAAAAATATGCGGGTATATTTGTCTCTTATGTACATCTGAAACAGTTTGAGTTATTTCAATTGGAAAAGTATAGAAAAATATATTATAACCCTACGGAAATGCATTGATATATAAAGGCACTAAGAAAATAACTTACTCGCATTATGCGTATTCATGTGTTATTTTAAACTCGTAGTTTAAAAATAGTTAGACACACTGGAATATATCCGTCAACAATATACATATGGCACATACGTTTATATACACCAAAGTATATGTGCAGCATCTTTGCCAAAAGAAACAAATAGCAATCTGTCTTCACATGACAAGTTCATGTTGTTCCTCACAAAAAGATATCGGTTTATGTATGTCTGCGCACGTTTTCTTTTTCTGGGTATCGGCCGGTTTAACTTTGCAATTGTTAAAACTAACATACACATTCTTTTTAATATAAACACATATGTATATGATACATATGAGTATTTATTATAGCCCGTATTATTTGAAATCTAAGTAGAACCGGATAATTTAAGGTGCATACATACTAAGATACTTTCACAATGCAAGTACTTTTTGTATGTATATCCGGATCCCTAAAGGAACAGGAAATGGACAATAGAATTGTTAAAAACAATACGTATCACAGTTTTAAGGAAAAGAAAAATGCATTATCTGCTGACGAAAATACTACACAAGAGGAACTATATTAAGCGCGAGCTGTATGAATGCAGCATTTGGGTCATTTGCGCTTTTATCAGCATCACCGTAGACATGTTTTTATATAACGGGTTTTCAATAAGAGCGCTACAAACGTTTTTTTTAAATAAAACAAAAACTGTTTGGGATATCAATGAAGTTCTTTATTCTTGTGAAAGAACATTTGATGCCATTATGTATGGAACTCGATTCTTTTGCATGTCCACCGGCACGCTTGCAGAAGTCCATACGCAGAACCTAATTTTCGACGATTTTCAATCGGTCGATAAGCTGCAATTTGACATTCGATATTCTTACGAAGTTCATCAATCATCACTGGCTTGTTGGCATAGCCCATGGACTTGACATAGCCCCACAATGAATAGTTTAACGGCGTCAAAACGCATGCCCGTGGCGGCCAACTAACTGGACCATTTCGCGAAATCGATTGTGACATTTGCGGTGTGACTTCAAATCCATATCATCCAATTCAGACCAAAAATATTTGGTTATCATTAAGCGGTCGCGATTTACATTCACAATAAAATGCCGATCTTGATCATCACGATAGAAATACGGCCAAATGACGCCGCCGGCCCATCAACCGCACGAAACCGTAACTTTTTCGGCATGTAATGAATACTCATGCAGTATGTATGGATGTACTTTCACGGGAATAAATATTTTAATTGATATCGCAAACAGTTTTTGTTTTAGTAAAAAAAAAACTTTTGTACCACTCTTAATGAAAAATCCGCTCTTAAATTTGAGGTCACTGCCACTACTAAAGACAATAAGCGCCTAAAGTGGAATATTATGTAACAACAGAGCACTTTAAACTATTTGCAATATTTCTGGAATTTTATTTCTGTTTCTGCTTGTTTTTCTGTTTACCTAAAGGTGCGAGAACAAAATAAGAGAAAAGTGAACTTGACCCATTTTATACAATCACATTTGGAACATTTCGGTTATCTGAAATTACTTTGTCAACTACAAGCTGATTGTTTAATTAAGTCAAGTGCTTCTTTGTACACAATGAAGATTTCCACAATATCAATTGTGATGCAATAGTCTGCAATGGTAGCGTAGGTTGCAATGGCAGCATTAGTAGCAATGCCAAAAGTGCTCATTATGTTGTCTGCAACAGTTAAAATTGTGTAAGTAGTTCGCTCATTGTCATTAGCACCAACTTTGAGATACTTAACAGGTGCTTTGCCACAGTCCCTTGCATAATAGCATTCTATAGTGACGGAAGTAATTAAAAGATTTTATTTTCTCATTGTTAAATTGGGGAAGTGCATAACATGCACTGGAATTGCATAGTCAGCTTGAACTGCTCTGGGGAATCAACAGTAGAATGCATTAGCTAATGTACAGAATATCGGCTAAACTAAGACATGATTGAAATAAGCTTATACTAATTTCACGAAGACTTTGTTTTGGTGTGTCCCATGATTATAGGCTCATATAAATAATGTATATATATTAGCTCACTTACAAATTGGTGATTTTCCAAGACCGTCAGAACAGTCGGAAAACGTTAAGTAATAAACGAAATATATTCCAAATAAAAGTTAAGTTAAGCTATGTATATTGCAATAGTCGTCAGGAGCGCTATGTTTATTAAGGATGTTGTAATAGGCTTATGCTTTTTATTTCTAAGAAATAATTCAGTTTTAAAATAAATTATGTGTCTTGCAAATTCTTGACCGGAGTGAGTCATCTTCATTTATCAATTTGCTTTTGTGGGTAAGTAAGCATTTTTTTCGGCTTCGGCTCACCCAATAATACCCAAGAACAAAGCAAAAATCACGGATATCGAAGTGTCGTGCGCTCCTTCCGACCGACCAAACTGTCAACAAGGAATACTATTTAGGTGTTATACGTCGTTGGCGCAAAGCTATTCGTAACAAGTAAAGAAGGGCTAAGTTCTGATGCAATCGAACATTTTATACTTGCAAGAATCAAAACCAGGGAAATACTTTAAGGTGTAAAAGCAATCATATAGAGTAAAGTCAGCCGCATGTTCGAAAATCCTGATATTAGTTATATAGAGGATGGGCCAAGTTTTCTTTCGACTTACCTATTTTTAGCACAAAGATACACTGTTATGAATAAAACACGCTCTCTTATTTTCATTGGGATAACTCATACATATATTGGGCGGACTGAAGGTCATTCGTTTAATCGGTTCATTGTAGTACGATTACTTAGGTACTAAAAAATTCAATTTTGAGTAGCATCGCTGAAGTTTGTAATTCTCACTTTATAGGATTTCTGTTAATGGCGATTTGTGGGCGTCTGCTAGGGAACTTGTATACAAAGATTCATCAAGATATTTCAATTTATACTCAAGTTGCAGCTTTCAAGGACGGACGGAGAAACGGACGGACAGACAGACGAACAGTCAACCGAGTTTCAACTTTTTTCGTCATTTTGATCATTTATGTATATGTATGTATAACTCTATATCTATCGCTTTTGGTTTTAGGTGATACGTACAACCGCTAGGTGAAGAAAATAATAAAATTATCCAACGTAGTCATAGATCTTCATTAAAACATGTTAACCCCTAAAATAATTAAAAGAATTCTCTTTGAAAAAAACCATATTTTCGATGAACTGAGCGACTTTTAGGTATATATGTTTCTTGAATCAGTCATAAATCGTGGCTCATATCCTAAACATCCGGTTCGTCCCTGAGATTACTGTTGTCGCCAAATTTCATTCAAGCATTCAGGAGCTGCCATAATCTATTCGAGCACTTATTTTCTTTCTACAATTTATGCAACTTTGATTTAAAAACTTTTAAGTACACACTGCTTTGTTAAAAATTGCCTTAATTATACGGCGAAATTAGCATTAATCATTCGAAATCGTCTGGTTTTGTAAGCACACCAAAATTGGAGAAGACAGCTTTGTGCAGCTGCCGTGGTTGCATCGAAGTAAAAAAACGTCAGTGCTGCCAACATTAGCATAGCTTTCATTCGCGACTGTGCTCCATGGCGTATGCGAAACTCTAATTTCTGTGGAATTTCATAATAACATTTCGTAAAAATGGCGCAGTAATGATTTGAATATTTCTGCCGTTTAAGAACAGGATACTCAATTAGGTGAGTTTTGTAACATATGTAGTTTTTGCTAAGCTCTGGCATGTAGTGGCAAACAGATATCCGTGTCTGTGATATAATAGTAAAAATTCAAAGGTAGTGTACATATTTCCTTTATATACCTTTTTCATAGTTTGGCAAGATGATCCTACAGAGTGTAGTAGTTTTGCTCGCCTAAGGGGTTGTTTTTTTACGTGGCCGGTCCCAAACCTAGGGAGGAATTTTAGATGTGGATAACGAGACCAGTTGAAATCCGGGTAACTGTCTGTCCGTCCTTTCGTGCAAGCTGCAATCTGATTAAAAATTGAAATATCTCGCTGAAATTTGGTACACACATTCCTTTGTAAAAAAAGACGAGTCCGTAGATGGGCATAATGGGACCGCTGCCACCACGCCTACAAAATACCTAAAACTTATAAAGATCCTTAACTAGCCACTATATTAAAACATATATAGAATTTTAATTTGCCACAGCGGATCGCAGTAGTGGGGGCCACTTGTGGGCATAAAATTTAAAAATTTTAATGTACATAACTCCTGAACTACGAAAGATACAAAATCCAAATTTTCCTAGCGCAAATATTGTAGCGACTACTACCGAGAGTATAATGTACGAACTCGGATAATAACCCGCTAACCCCCCATATAACTACATTGTTAAGCACTACTAAAAACGCAATAAATCTAAATTAAACTAAATATGCCAAAGACATTAAATTTTACCATCGAAATGGAATGAGAGGACTTTAAAGGAGCAGGGGTCAAAGTTGGCCAATTTCGGAAACTTGCCTCACCGATTTCAATCAAATTCGGCACATAGCATTCGTGTGACACTTTTATGTTACAGTGTTAAAGTAAGCGAAATCGAGCTACTTTCCATCAGAATTTAAATCCCACATTCTTCTTTCTCAAATAGAATCAAAACTGTTCAATGTTCTGGGTACTGAATAAGTAGACTCAGCGTTTATAGACGACTTTTTACTGAAAATATCGGTAAATGTGTGAGATATTTAGTTGAATTTTGGAGTGAACTCTTTTCATATGTCCGTTTGTTAAAAATTGGATGAATAGAGTCAACAGTTCCTTCAGCCTCATATTTCCGATAAAATGGTATGTGTGTGTACTTGTAACACCTTATTTGACTTTGGTTTGCTTGTAAAGAATGTGAACCAAGCACACAGCAAAGAAAGTTCTGATTGTGTTTAGCGTTTACTGAATAGACAGTGAAAGTCAATTTATGTTTTGTAAGTTCTTTTTGTTGTATTAAGTTAACTTTGTCACCAAAAAGTATTACAAACAATGCCCGTTCATATAAAAAATTAAAAAACTTACCTTTAATATTTAATAGAAATAGAAAAATGTTTAAAGCCTGTATACCAACAAAAAACATTTTTTTGGAATTTATATTCATTAAAAATGGAAAGAGCATCAGCACAAGTTGAAAAGTATCTTAAAAGAAACAAAGAAACACTTCAATACAATTAAGACTAATTGACCGACTAGAAAGACAAGAAACTTTTTGTTCTGAAAACATTGTTAAAAGTTGGCATAACCAAAGCGACAAGTCGTGGGTAATGCAATTGTATATTATTCTTGCAAATTATGGAGCATACCGCAAATACAGCCGATGTTGTTGGTCACATAGATTGTATGGACAATCTCACTGACGCACTGTAAATTCTTGTATGTATTAGTGTGAAGTTTTCTTTGAACGATTTTGATATTTCAATGTAAAGATGATGTATACATATGTTTCTCCCAGTGAAAATAAAATAGTTTGTTTCTTTTATAAACGGAGACTCAAAATAACTCTTATGGCTTAATTGAATATAGCTGCATCGCAACTAGGTGTAATAATGCATAGGTAGTCAAAAGAAATAATGCTTATAATCTAAAAGTCACGCATACGCCATAACCCATGTCGTCCAAATATACTTCACTCCCCCCTTCGAATAAGAGATAATTATTTTTCATTGGACCACACTTTCCTTTAAAGTTCTACTTAGGGAAAATGGAGAATTAATTTATGTCCTCAAGAGACGTTACTAAAAGTTTATTATTTTGATTTTTTCTACACTTGAGTATAAACTGGAGGTAACGTAAGAAAATTAAAAATTTCTTCAATTTGTTACTGTAATTACGCTATTGTAGATGGTGTAGTGTTGTATTTTTTCATCGAATATCACTTACCACTATACAATTGCGAGAACCACTCTTCGCACGTGAGTTTATTAAAGTGATTGCTTTCTTAGGTATACCTATTGATTTAGTGTCCAATATTAGGCAAGCTCATATCAAATAGCCGTGTGATCAGGAAAAAAATTTACTTACCATGATTTTGACAATGTAACGTATTTAAAATATTTCCTTAGTTTTCATATTTTCACGCAACTGAAAATTATATATCGTGCACCTAAGGAGAAAACTATATAGTTGAGTGTGTATGTATAAATATATACCACGAAGAATAATCGTGTCAAATTTGCGTTTGAAGACGACATGCTTGAGAAAACTCATTGATATAATTTTTTTAGAGCCTTAAAATGAAATGGAGATTGCAAGATGCAAGAAGTTAGAAAGGGGTATTGATGACATACTGAATTTAATTTTATTGTCAACAATGGAATACAATAAAATGATTCACTCAGGAATTAACAAAAGACCAATACACATATTTCAACCCAGAACCGACAATTCTAATGTAAATAACGAAATATCATCACGGTTGAAACACGCACAGAAATTAGAATTAAATATCCACAACAAAGACAGCATAGAATGCATATTTAAGGCTGGTGAAAAAGTCTTAGTAAATAGAAATATCAAACTTGGTAATAAATTAACTCCTCTTTATGAGGAACAGATAATAGATAAAGATTTAGGAACAACAGTTCTTATTAAAGGCAGGGTGGTTCATAAAAACAATTTGAAATAGGTCGCATTTTTTGCTTAAATTAAGAACACAAAATAAATTTTCACGTAAATATATGTATAACACAAAGGTTATTAAAACGTGATACATTAACTGAATAATTGCTAAGTACCAGTCTGAATTTATCGTAAAAAAATTACAACTGATTGTAAACTGAGCATTTCACAAAATTCCTTTTATTCTATCAATATTTTGTGCTTAAACTAATGAAGTTTGTTAAACATTGTTGAATTATATGACTTATTTTTAAGGAAATATTATAAAAATGTAATAAGCAATATTTAATCTAAAAATTAAGATGATGTATGAAACATCCACCGCTTACTCCAGAACTAATTCTTATTTCAAAATTATTTGAACAAGTATTCAATTAAGAGATCATTCGGCACGAAACAATCAATTCTGCGCTACAACACCATTGTTTTGTCGCTCTACATTTTGTTTTCTTAATTAATTAAAGAAGGAGAGGAGTTACGCTGCAATGGCCACTCACGCAACAAATCTGTTCCCTGATGCATTTTCAGTATCATGAGTATAACACTTAACAGCATCGCCAACACTTGTAGAGCAAAAGCGCGTTAATTGCTGGCAGAGTGATCACTATGTGCGACAATGAAGAGTAGTTATTGATTTAATTCAAATGTCAGTAATAATTGCTGAATGTACTACAACAATGGAGAGAGAGAAGCGGTAATCCCATACGTATTGGATTTTGTTCTGATTAGATCTTGGCTGCAAGCGGAAGAGACAATATAAGACTAAGACAAATAAAGTTGAATATTAATTTAATAAGCCAATAAAGTAATATAATTTAACTAATACAAATAATTGTCTTTCAAGCATCATTGACAAATAAGTTTCTGCCATAGAACATAGAATAAAAAATACTTGCCATTTATGTTAAGAACGACAACACTGTTAGAGATATGTTTTCGACAGTCTGATCTATTCTAAATGGTATTCTTCAATGTTAATTTTAATTTATGATACAAATCGTCGACTTCGACAAATGTTGGCTTTGTTGATTTCAATAAAGACCCGATAAATCGTCCAAAATCATTAGTTTGTTTTTAATGCTAAAGTTTTGACATTAAATTCCCCTTTTTTATCCCAAGGAAAAAACACTTTGAACTGAAAATATGCATCTAGCATGCGCATTCTCCCAAAATCACTTTTGCCGCGGTGACAAACATTTAAAAACCATACCTCGCATGAGTTTCTGATTTGATTGAGGCTACCAAAAATGCTTATTTAGATTTATTAGTCATTTAGCTTGCTTTATGCAACTCTGAAACCAAAAGCAAAACATGTTGCTACAATATGGAAATGAGATTGAAATTGGATCAAAGGCCACCATGTTGTATATGCAACAACTTGAACGAAGTGTACTCGTATTATTGTGTGGGTATAAATAAGTCACTATGTAAATGAATATGTAACATACTTGTATAGATATGTATGCCTTTTGAAACACTATTAAAAAATTTAATTCTGCTGTATAACAGTTGTTGCAAGAAGATGTCTGTAAATAATATATGCAAGCGTTTGCTCATTGTTTGAAAGCGAATCTGTAAGCTTAAGTAAATACTTGCATTGAGAGTAATATTATTTCGCTCAATTGTGGTATTTTCAAGTCTGCTGATGTTAACTGTGGCGAAATACTTTCACTGTTTTCAAAACCACTGCGAAAGCAAGAAGATATCATTCTCTGTATTGGAAGTCTTCTGATTGATTGCTTTCAAAATGAGACGACGGAGTAAGCGAGGGAGAAAGAGTTTGCTCAGTCTGTGTTCAGACTAACAACTATTATTGCTCATTGTCGACAACTTCGCTTTTGATGTTTCCCATTCCTTTCATATGGCAACTCGAATCGAGCAACTCTCTGTTAATTCCTTTTCATATCTTCTCAAAAACGTGTACGTTTCATTTACACCGTACACAACAATATTCTTCTGTCGTTAATTTTTTAATTTATTTTATTTATTACAATTTCGAAAACATTTGGTTGTATTATTGATATTTGCTTGCATATTGCAATACATACACATATTAAAAAAAAATACAATTATTAAGAACATATTGTAAATATTCATTTGAAACCGGAAAGAATTACAAAACGATACCAACTGCGCTTTGCATTTTCTCGTCAAACAATTACAAATAACTGTATGCGTTAACATATGCTTGGTCCTGATTCCATAGACATCGAGATGTAAGAGTATTATAACTAAAACCTATGTAGCATACAAAGAATATATGACGAATTTTCCAAAGCGAGAAAATTAGATATTTTGGTATTTATTATAAGAGAATTTACTACAAAAAATATATTTATTAATACTGGTTATTCATTTCGATGTCAGTAAGTCTGCAGGCACAATAAAACAGGAACGAATATCAATTTTGGGTGATGAGTACTTTTGTTCCCAACGGTCATTTTCCTCGTCATAGACTGATACAGCGTTTCTATCAATAGCCCATAGTTTATTATCGAGCGATACGCAAGCTTTACAACCCCACTCATCATTCAAAGGGCAAATCTGCGAAATGTTTTTAAAAATATTTAGTTTGAGATCAAGCGATAGGCAAAAATTAACTTAATATACATTAGACCATGTCTTTCGCTGAGGATTGTAGCGTTCAATAGTGTCCTTATTGTTGCCGTAATCGCCGAAAACATAAATGTGACCATTATGCGCAGCTACCTGTAATATAAAAAGTAGCAATAAACGTTGTATTTAGTTTTAATAGAGTTTTGAGGGCGATTTTAGTAAATGTTATTGAAGCGACTTTTATAGGTTTTGAAAACTCTAGGGAAGGTTTGCAAGCGAGAAATCAAATGTCGTCTCTTATTGTAACGGCGGTATGTATTTCACAAATGATTTGGAAAGCTTCAGACAGGATACGAATTCCGGTTACGTTAATCCGTCTATAGTAAAAGGAATTCAAGGAGTCGAATGGTAATATTTAAACACATAAATAAAGGCATTATATACCCTTCCCGACTCTTCCTCATTCTACCAAATCATGACTTGATAAACATTCTACCAATATTAATAATATTTAACGTAACTCACAGCAGGCACAAGGTGGTATTCATTCATATCCGGGCAAGAAGTCCAAGTATCCGAATCCGGGTTGTAACATTCGACGGATTTTAACAAGTGATCTCCTAAACCGCCTATTATATAGATTTTGCCATTCAAAGCCACTGCATTTGCGTTATATCGTCCAACATTCAAGCTCTTCACGGACTTCCAACCATCGGATGTCGTATATCTAGAAATAAACAAATACAATGAAAATAATGCAAATCTTTAAACTGAAGCGTAAATAATGGCATTTCGTCACGTTCAGTAGTCTATTAAAAAAACTTAGATTTATTCTAAAGAAGTCGTTGACAATGTCAAAGAGTTAGAGTTCATGCCAGAGTTAATCAGACCATAGCAGTTCACTAAATTCTCGCCTTCTGAAATGTGCAAGCACCTAGTTTGTCCAACATCCATACTACCCTAATATAGGTGATTTTTTAACGGTGGTCCATTCGGAAAGTCCAATTTTGGGCAACTTTTTCGAGCATTTCGGCCGGAATAGCCCGAATTTCTTCGGAAATGTTGTCTTCCAAAGCTGGAATAGTTGCTGGCTTATTTCTGTAGACTTTAGACTTGACGTAGCCCCACAAAAAATAGTCTAAAGGCGTTAAATCGCATGATCTTGGTGGCCAACTTACGGGTCCATTTCTTGAGATGAATTGTTGTCCGAAGTTTTCCCTCAAAATGGCCATAGAATCGCGAGCTGTGTGGCATGTAGCGCCATCTTGTTGAAACCACATGTCAACCAAGTTCAGTTCTTCCATTTTTGGCAACAAAAAGTTTGTTAGCATCGAACGATAGCGATCGCCATTCACCGTAACGTTGCGTCCAACAGCATCTTTGAAAAAATACGGTCCAATGATTCCACCAGCGTACAAACCACACCAAACAGTGCATTTTTCGGGATGCATGGGCAGTTCTTGAACGGCTTCTGGTTGCTCTTCACCCCAAATGCGGCAATTTTGCTTATTTACGTAGCCATTCAACCAGAAATGAGCCTCATCGCTGAACAAAATTTGTCGATAAAAAAGAAAAGAACCGAACACTGATTTTGGTAATAAAATTCAATGATTTGCAAGCGTTGCTCGTTAGTAAGTCTATTCATGATGAAATGTCAAAGCATACTGAGCATCTTTCTCTTTGACACCATGTCTGAAATCCCACGTGATCTGTCAAATACTAATGCATGAAAATCCTAACCTCAAAAAAATCACCCGTTACATGTTGTCTAAAGTGCTTTCTTAATGGTGAAAAAGTTAAGTTAACCTGTAATTGTAAAAGCTCACAATCGCCATCGTTAATTAATTCGTTACAGACTTATACATACATATTTACCTTTCCACCGACGACAGAGGGTCAGAGCAATTCTTAACACCACCAATCGCGTAAATTTTATCATCTAATTCGACAACGCAGTGCGAGGATCTTGCTGTACCCATGGCGGGTAAATCTTGCCATGTCTTATTCCTTATATTCCAGCTGCGGACGATCTGAGTGAGTGATCTGGGTGGTTCATTATTTCTCTCACCGCCAATAAATAATATATTATCATCCTTTAAAATAGTTCTATAATATTTATAATCGATTTCTATACTCGCATATTCCTGCCACTTATTCTCAGCTTTGTTATATTGTAGCAGATAAAGATCCGACTATTCCAAAAATATTGTACGTACATTAATTTAAGAGTATAATTCTTGAATATAAGCCACGGTAAGCGTTTACCAGTGTTTCCTTAAAGCAAGCCAGCAGCAATGTTTTCTCACCACAATTTGCAGCACTGACCCCACGTGCCCCTGTAGATTGCATATTTATCTTTGTCCGATCCTCTATAACGCCTTCACCCCACGTGGTCCTGTAAATTGAAATGTCAAAATTCGATTCTTGAACGATTCTGAAAATAAAGGTCGAGTCTCAAAAATCGATTATTTTTCAAGTAAACTTGTTACTCAAGTAGAATCGGATTCTAGTTTACTACCATTCCCACGAACCGCGCAATGAAAGTACCTTTTTGACATCTTTCAGTGTGCATTGCTTCATTACAAATATACTAGTTAAAATATTTATGTATGTAAAATTAGAGAAATCGCGTTTATTGTTTTTGAAAATGTTGAGCTTCGAATGCAACCGTCTTAAAAAACGATGCGTATGTAAGCGGAAGGAAAGTAAATGTTAATATAACGGCTCGATAACGGGGGTCTACCAATATACAAATATTGGAAATAAGGCACACTGAGCACTGCAATTATTATAGGCATACGCTCTCAACTCTTGACTCATACTTTTCGTCTCGGCACATAATGCATAGTATGTATGTTAGGGTGCTTCAAAAAAAAGTTTTTGAAATTATTTTTCAACACTTACCCCCTCAAATGTTAGTGATTGACAAACAAAAATAATAACACTTATGCTTTTCGAGATTTCAACATCTCCAATATTATAAATTTTTGTAAATACATATGGATACATAGTGTGTACATACAAATGTAAGCACACTCGTCACAGAACAAATGGATAAAATGATGCGAAACTCTTTGATTCATGAGAGAGCTGTCTAAACTCACATGTTTTATAACAATTGAAAAGAAAATTGCTTAGGTATTTTAAAAATAACTTTAGGCTATTTTATACAACCCTAAATACGTGTATTCTTATTATAAATCAATACTGGATACGTACGTATGTAGATAAATAACTAACATTTTTCGAAACCTTTACAACATAACAAAAAAAAATATTTTAAATAAAAAGCTACTTAAACTAAAACATAATATAACTCAAACTAAAATATCATGATTTAATGATTAACGATTTAAATGCAAATATTTCGCATTTCTTGCAACGAACAGCAAAAAAACTTTAGTTGCACGTGTTTAAAGAACTCATTTGTGTCGTTCCTTCAAATTTCGTTTCGCACTGATTTTGTCGGCTACTTTAAGCAGGTACATATATTTTTGGTGTCCCTTAAGTTTTGAGCACAGCTGCTCTTCATAAGCAGCGAAAGATAATGAGAGTAAATCAAAGAGTTTTGCATGATGTCATCGCGCGGTTCATCAGCCGTGCCAAACTCTTTTTTTTATTCGATTACAATTAAATTTAATTTATGTTGTATATAATGACTACAATCAATCCAATTTGTTGAATAAACTGAAACGAGCTTATCACACGAGCGTTTCCGGTACCCTACTCGTAGTGTTAGTTCCTCTTCATATTTCTTGTGCATTTGGAATTATTTGTACACTCGTGGCCTTGCAAAGCTTATCGCTATACTTTCTTAAAATTTGTTAAGGTCTTTTTGATTTGTTCGGGATTTTCTTCAATTCTTCTTTTTTGTTAAGTTTTTGGTAAGCAGAAGTAATATTATCTAATTCTAATTATAGTTTATAATTAATTACGTTTAATGAGTAAAACACAAACTAGCTTTTTCTGTGCTCATACAACAGCGGCCGATTTAATTGTTTTCAAAGTAATACCGCGACTAAACTACAAGAAGTGTAAAAAATAAATAAATAAAATATTAATTTCAATTATTTTGTAAATGAAGTTAAATTAAAAAAATCAAAAATATCACTTTTTCAACGCATGTCAGTCTTTTGTTTTTAATTTTCAATACTTTTGATAAATAACATGTCACTAACTTAGTTTAAAAAAAAAAAAATTTATACCGCAAAAGGAACCGCTATAAAAGTTGTCAAATATGCACAACACTTCAGAATGTTGAGGGGTAAGCTTTGCGTGGTGTATGCGTATACACATACTCGTATAATATTTTTATGTCGGTATGTATATTTGGTTGTCCGTGTCAACGGAGATTTCACATGAAACAATGAGTGTAGGTACATATCATATGTAATTTAAGTGTGAGTTATTGTTTCACATTTGTTTTCATATCCACATAATTCTAAAAGTGGATAAGTGTGACCACATGATCTTTTAAGATATTATCAACGATTTGGATGACCAAAATAAATATACATATACATACATACAGTTGCGAGCATTGAAATAGTAGTGCCTATTGGCCAAGAGAGTTTTGCTTTAAATTTTGTTTATTTTATGATATTGTCTTCGATCATTATTTTAGTTATATTCTCTGAAGTATAACGGTCCTGTTATTCACAACAATAAGTGTGCAACACTTACCGTTACTTTTTTAGAGCCAATTTTATTGGGATATTTGTTTTTATGAGCGAGCAATAGAATAGTAGTGAACGGTGAGCTGATTACAAACAGTTCATTTTTACTAAAAAAATTTTAATTTTATCACACAAAAAGTAAGTTTCCTAATCTTTTATATATTATTCAATGCAAAAAGCAAAACAAATATGACTTTGTCCCTTTTATTGGGCCGGGGGAAGCCCTGTAGTGAAGAAAAACGAGAATGGATTCAATCTGTCATAAAAAACGGTAAATCCTACAAGGGAGTGGAAAGACTTGTAGGGTGTTAAGCCACAACGATTCGCAATGCAATTATTTATAAATAAAATACAAAAAAAGCGGCGCAAGACGGATTCTTTCTGAGAATTTTACACGAATAGTTGTAAGATGTGCCAAGACTCGACCTAGAATGTCAGCTATGGAGATTCGGAATGAACTTAACCTGGCCTGCGGTGTTCATACAGTGAGAAGACTTCCACATAAACATAATTTATATGTCCGCAGTCCTCGAAAAGTACCGTTATTAAAAAAAAAAATCATGTAGCAAGACGTCTTAAATTCGCCAAAGGACACCTGAATTGGCCGATTGAGAAATGGCGCAGCATCTTGTGGACAGACGTGTCGAAAGTTGTTCTATATGGCGGTAAAGAATCCTGTCAGTGTCTAAGACGCTCCCCTAATACAGAGTACGACCCCAGATTCAGCACAAAAACTTTGAAGCATGGCGGTTTGAATATCATGGTTTGGGCTGTTTATCTTACAGGCCAAATTTTTTTGTGTAGTCCCAATTTACAAGATTACTGGCATAATATCCGATACACATAGTGGATATAATGCAGCATATTATGATACTATTTGCTGAAGAAGACATGCCGCTGAAAAGGATATTTCAGCAGGATAATGGTCCGAAGCACACCAGTAGGGTGGCAAAATAGTGGTTTCGGGTCAATGGAGTTGAGGTCATGGATAGGCCAGCTCAATCCCCTGGCCTCAATCCTATTGAAAACCGTTGCGCGGATGTCAAGAAAGCCGTGTGGAAGGATAAACACAAAAACAACAACGAATTGTGGACCGTAGTGCAGCAATCATGGCAGAGCATACCACTGAAAAGATGCCACAGTCTCGTAGATTCTCTGAAGAAGCGATGTATTGCTGTTATCAAAAATCATGGCCACGCTACCAAGTACTAAGATCTCCTATAGACGAAACTTGCAAAAATCCTTCAGTATTTTTTAAAAAAATTTTTTATTACTTTACTACTATTTTACTGCTCCCCAAAGTTTTCATACATAAATACATCTTTGTAAATAAACACATCTTGTACATATTCAAATCTAAATATTTTTAGTGGTAAACATAGCCTGGTAAATATGATCCACTTTCGCATTTCAATGGATGTTAAAATTGTTTGGCATGTTACATAACTCACAGATATGTAAAGCTCTAACACCCACTACTATTTCAATGCTCGCAGCTGTATGTTCAAAATAATAAGTACATTCCTTTAGGCTGTAGCCAGGATTGAATTTTAAATGCAACTACGGTTTGATTTTATTAAATTCGATATGGTAGTATCTTTTATAGTGAAAATGCCCTCTTTGTAGTGGGCGTGGCAATTGATTGTTGATGTTCGTTTTTTAAGTGAGCGAAATAATAAGTACATGGTTAATTAAGATTTTCAGCAAATCGGACGATTTATTTTAATGGTTTGGTTTTTCGGTTGTATAGCTCCATGTTTAAAACGCATTAAAAACAAAAAAAATGTATAGATGAGTAGAAAAAAGAATTGCAGTGCGGAGAAAAAGGAAATCGTCTTCTACTTTACAAAAAGAGAGTTAAAGTTCTAGGAATATCGCTAAACACGAGGCCGTTCATTGAAAATCGGGGTCGACAAAAAAGACACCAACAACAACGGACAACCGTATCGTCACTGGACCCATTTATATCTTCAAGAATACTATCAGCCGATATTGGCAGCATAATATCTTCCCGCATGACTCGACGAAGGCTACATTGAGCTAATTTACCTGGCAGGACAGCCAGAAGAATATCATAACTGCAGTAAAAAAAATTTAAAAATAAAATTACAATTCGCGAAAAATCATACAAATTGATCGGGCAAAAGTGGTGAGAAAAAGTGGGCGCAATATCTTGTGAAATGTCAAAACAAAATGTAATTTGTTCGGAAATGATGCCTGACGGAATATTCGTCATCCGAAAGAAGTATTCACAGTCTACAAAAAAGCGGGTTAAACACGGTGGCGGCAACATAATGGTTTGGGGCTGCTTTTCGTGGTATGGTGTAGGACCAATACATCGTATTTAAAACACCGTGAATAAAATCCAATTTAAAGACATCTTAGAAAACACTAATATGGAAATTTCTACAGGATAATGATCCTAAGCATACTTTGAGGTTGGTAAAAGATCGGTCCCAGGCCAATGGTTGGAGTTCTCAAGTTCAACTTCCCGACTTGAATTCAATTGAAAACCTTTGGCGGGAGATAATGCACCAAATTTGGAAGCAATCGTTCCAAAATATGGATCAGTTGGGGAATTTTGTTCAAAAAAAACCTGGTATCAGTCAGTCAAACTAATACAGTTTTTCATTCACAGATATCTGATGTACTTATTATTTCATCCAGCGATTTTTTAGTATTTTATTATTTGGTAGAAATTTAAGTCCCTATTTCAATTATTATTGAAAATATCTTTACTTTTATTATTTAAGTCATATATGAAATGAAATATGATATTTTTTCTATTTAAACATGATTAAAAGAGAATTTATTAGCCGTTGAATGCTACACCGGCGTATGTACTTATTATTTTGACCATTTGTGTATGTAAGTACGAGTATATATGTATGTACAAAAACTTGTTTTTAAACCAATTTTAATCGCCCGTCATCGTTTTGACGAAGGATGACATATTTTAGCTCTTCAAGACTACGAGTTACTACAGCCAACTGGATATATTTTTGTTTATACTTACGGATAATATTGTAGTATAGTATAATTTGCTATGAATTGCCGGTAACTGATATAACTACACTGTTCACAACGCACAATTTAAACAAACTGAACTCGTACGCGTTGCTACTAACGCTATATATACTGCAGGTAAAGCATTTTTCTGCAGCTGAACTACTAAGTACAGCGATCACTTAGAGAACCAATCTCTTTGCGCTCTCGTAAAAATAATATTTCTCTGTTTCTGTGTTGAGAGATATAAAGAGCTAAGCCATGCAAGCTTAAATGCCCTGGAGATGATCAAATAACTCCAACAACGCTTCCTGCATCAGTTAGTGACCGAAAGTAAAAATAACTTAATTCTTATTGAAATACTCGTAAATAAACTATGAGGAAAAAATTGTAAGACTTCATTCATAATTTTAAAATTCTTAATTTATTCTTCAAAATCTATGGCCACTACACACTTGTGCCAATGTTTCTTTTAATCCTCGAAACAGTTGTTAAAATCAATTTCCGGAATAGGCATTCTTATTTTCTTCGATTTTATGACTATGTGACATAACTTTTTTATTTTCTGTTTTACTGCTTCCATTTTTCTCGTTTCGTGGATAATCCTCTAAATGCAAACAGTCGCTTTTTACTTATTTCTGATAGTGATATAGTTGAAGTTTTTCAGCTCTCTTAGCCGTCCAATCGAGCATCATACAAAATTCGATTTGCACCTACTCATGGTTTTATGTTCTCTGATACCACTACAATGAGCTATCCTCATAGTCTCTTGCTTCAATTCAACTTGATAACTTTGTTGTTGTTTTCGCAAGTAAATTTTTTGACAAAAGAGCAGAGAAATCACAAATCGAAGCAGTTGAAGTGTACACACAAAAATAAACCGATTCAACCCATTTGCAAATTTACCATTATAAGAGAAGGCTTATCCCTTAATTCCAGTTACATTGGGTTGTCAAAAAAGTCTTGCGGTATTTTTATTGAATCAATTCGTGTGGCACCCATACATCGAGCTTCTTAGTGACTCCAAGCTTCTTCAAATAGTTTATAACGCTTTGATGACTACTATGCCGATCTCTTTCGACCAATTTAGCGATTTTATCGCAATTTTCGACGACAAGCCTTCCGGAGCGTGGCCCCTCTTTCGACCACCTCTACACCAGAACGAAAACGTTGAAACCATCATTGTGCAGTGGAAATGGAAATTGTATCGGATCCATAAACTGCACAAATTTTATTGGCGGCTTGAGATGCATTTTTGCCTTTATCGTAGTAGTATTGTAAAATATGCCGTATTTTCTCTTTATTTTTCTCCATGTTTGCGACGCTATAACCCACGAACGACTTTAAAGAAACGACAATCAATCAAACACCTGTTAGCGTGAAATGAGCTTTCTAAAAAGGTATAGCATGACCCGATGCGACGAATAAAACTAGAACTACGCGCTATTACTATTTCACACATTGACCGACGTTTTCTATCAAAAGTCAGCTATACTCGTAGGTACTGGGGTCGACATATTCGGTAGCTAGGATATTGAACGGTGTTGCTTGTATTTGAATAAATTTTGACATAATGTAGCGTATACTAAAGGAATTATTCGTGCAAAATTTAATGCCGTTATATTAATTGCTTCTTGATTTGTGTACTGGAAAATAAAGGAATCAAGTGGAATTTAGAATACAGCTACAGCTGTTTACAGCTAATTAGAATAAAAAATTTTAGTATCCCGTTAATTACAATATATTCTTAAAAGTCTTCTTTAGGACATCCAATCCGTGGTAGACCTAAATACTGTTGGCCATGAGTAAAACATTCTTTTCGTGTGTCAATCCCTACTAATTCGTTAGTTTGGCCTTAGGACTTATTTGTGATTAGAGCGAAAGATGATAATGGACTTGCTTCTTCGATATTAGTCACGGTGTCTATCGATTTGTATTTTTTGTTTTCTCTGGGAACTTTTTGAATAACTAGATCGCTTATTTCGTTGAGACTATCATCCTTGGGTGACTCTATTGCCTTAGAACACAACCAATGAAATTCCTTTTAGTGCAAATTCTCTATGTCAGGGTAAACTTCATCTATTAATATCTCTAAGCTATGAACTATTTGGCCTAGGGACTCATTCAGAAGAATTACAATTACTGCTTACTTTTGGAGTGGGAAAAATTCCTTCCCCAAGTTTAAGCAGTTGCTGTGGAAAATTACCATCAGTGATTCCATGAAGATGAGCTCTTACATTCGTCCGTAATTTTATATTTTCAATCGAAGTTCATAAAGGCGACAGGGTTATTGACAGGAAGAGTCTATCGGAAATCTCCAGCAAATACAAAAGTTATTCCGCCCATGTTCTGTCCACGGCCTTTATGGTGCATTCAACTGCTAAAGCTATTTTTCCTGACTGTCTTATTTTAGCAAGTATTAAATTAGCAAGAAACCTCTTTCCAGTGCCCTGGCGCGCCAAAAAAACGTTGTTTTTGTTGTTATTCACGCTATACCTATTTCTAGAAAGTTGAATTCTAGATCTTTTCGGCATTTTAAAATGAAAAAAAAAATTAAATTTAATTATTTTGGTCAGAATTCACTCGCCTTTTCAGTATGTTGCAGCTTAGTTAAATGTGAAATAACATTCTCTGTCTCTGCCTTTGTTATAACTAAGTAATGCACTTTTTTAACTTTCGCTCGTAAGTCGGTTAAAAAATAACATTTTCTGATTTTTTTTTACAAACCATCCTCATTAGGTCCCCTTCATAATGGTTATGGTCACATTTCATTTCATTCAACGGTTTAGTCAGTTATAGCAAACAGAAAAAAAACAACTTATTTTTATATTACAATTGAATTTTAATAAATTTCGTATATAACGACTACAATCAACCCAAATTTATTGAATAAACCGGTACCCTACTCGTAGTGTTATTTCTTCTGAAAACTGAAACGAGCTTATCACACGAGCGTTTCCGGTACCCTGCTCGTAGTGTTAGTTCCTCTTCATATTTCTTGTGCATATGGAATTATTTGTACACTCGTGGCCACGCAAAGCTTATCGCTATACTTTCTTAAAATTTGTTTAGATCTTTTTGGTTTGTTCGGGATTTTCTTCAATTCTTATTTTTTGTTATGTTTTTAGTATGCAGAAGAAACATTATCTAATTCTAATTATAGTTTATAATTTATTACGTTTAATGAGTAAAACTCAAACCAGCTTTTCTGTGCTCATACAAAAGCGGCCGATTTAATTGTTTTCTAAGTAATAGCTCGACTAAACTTTCCGTTTAAATTAAGAAAAAAATAAAATAAAATGTTAATTTCAATTATGATGTTCCCCAAACCATAACAGATGAGCCAAAGTGTTTTTCTGGGGTTCAGCGCCATGTTGAGAGGACGGCTTACATAAGATTTTCCGTCGGAACGGAATAAATTGAACTTAGATTCGTCACTCCAGCGAACTATATTCGAGTATTGAGGATTTTTCTTCAGCATTTCCTTTGCAAATCGCAACCACTTCTTAAAATTGTTTTGTTTGATACAAGCGGTAAATGCCTTCTTATCGTCCGAGTTGAGATTTCTACATTAATCTCTTGTCCAACTTCAGCCTCTATTTCACGCGAAGTCATGAAAGTGAGGTTTTTGCCCGTCCTACAAATTATCCGGTCTTCTACTGGAGTGGTTTTTCGAGGTCTGGTCTTCCTGGTAGGTGTTCCAAATTTTTTAGTTTTTTAAACATAGCTCCAAATACCATTCTTCGGTTCTAATTATGAGGCCACCACTGTATATACACATGTAATACATATTTCTATGCCTGCAAGTATATTTGGTTGTCCCTGTCAACGGAGATTTCACTTGAAAAAATTAGTGTACGTACATATGTCACCAGACAGATTAGAATGACCGCTGGGCGTCTTCTTTATTTGAACGTCAAAATACAACTGAACTTACATAAAAGGAAAACATAAGCAATCGTAGTTTACAGCACATTGTATGTTAAATGAGAGAATAAACAAAGAGATAGATATATGAGAGAATTATAATACTAAGACTAAAATCTAAGAGTGACAACTCGGCCTCTCCTGCTGCTTCAACTCGTCCCGAGTTGGATGATCGTTGGTAATGTACCCGGATTCATCATACTCGTCATCAACCTCCGGAAATAGGACGCACCACGGTTTCATGTTGTCGGTAGTGCTATTGTTGAATATCGACGTTGAGAGCATTGATGCCCATCAACATCTTCGACGACGTATCGATTGAATCGTAGAACCTTCTTCACGATGTATGGCCCTTTGTAATGTGGTTGGAGCTTTCGAGATTCACCAGTGCTAGGAACAGGTGCTGCTAACAGTACTAAGTCACCTTCTGCATACGGCTCTGGTTTGGAGTGTTTCGCATCGAATCTAGCTTTCCATTTAGCTCGGGCGGTTTCTATGTTGCGAGTAGCTTCATCGCGCCGTTTGTTCATCAGTAGCTGTACATCATCATCATGTACAGCAGCTAATACTTTGTTTCCGCTTATGTCACGAAGTGGAAAATCGTATACTAAATCAATAGGAGCATACTTAGTCGTTGAATTTACTTTCGTATTCATTACCCATTGCAATGAACGTAATTGGATGTCCCAATCTCTTGGATTACCGATTGACGGTTTTAAATATGCCAACACTGCTTGGTTGACTCGCTCGGCCAGCCCGTTAGAACGCGGTGTGCGCACTGCCACCTTAACGTGCTGTATGTTGTTGGTATTACAGTATGATGTAAACGTCGTGGATGTGAAAGCTGTCCCACGATCTGTGACTACCCTCTGCGGCAGACCAAAGTACAACGTAAGTTGATTCAATGCTTCTGTTACTGGCTTTGTCTTTGTTGACCTCGTAGGAGTAATAACTGCATATCTGGTTAGAGCGTCTATAATTACCAGAACGTATTCGTACCCGCGTCGGCTTTTCACAAATGGACCCAAGTGATCCATATGCAAAACCTGGAATGGCAACTTTGGGACGTCCATCCCGAACAACTCGGACTGTTTTCGCCCTGGGTGGCGATGGTAGCAACATTCGATACATGATTTAATGTATCCCTTGACGAAATTTCTCATACGAGGAAACCAAAAATGTTTCATCGTCCTCTTCACGGTGCCTTCAACACCTGGATGCCCGCAATCGTCATGGTATAGTTTTACTATTCGCCATCTCATTCCCTTTGGAACAACCAGTGGATAACTATCCTTCATGTTTCGTTTGAATAGTCGGTGATTTTTCAACAAGTATTCTGACTTGATCTGAGCTTGCTGATCAGAGTTTGCTAAACCCCTCAATACGTCAATGATTATCCTCAGCTTGCTGTCTTGCTGCTGCATCACTGACACCCAGTCATCAACTGACAATGCTTGGATGTGACTGCCTTCCTTGTTGACTGTATTCGATAGCTTTTCTGGACCTCGACTCATTGCATCGACATGACACATTGATGTTCCAGCCCGATGTACAATATCGTAGTCATATTCAAGAAGCCTGAGCAACCATCTTGCAACTCGTGGACGCATCGGCGTCGTAAGTTTCGCACATGATATGGCTTGGCAATCGGTGACGACGGTGAAGTGTTTACCCAACAGGAACGTTCGGAATCGTTGACATGCCTCAACAACAGCTAACACTTCTAGTTCGTATGCATGATAATTCTTTTCAGCTTCTGTACAAGCCCTGCTAAAATAAGCCACCGGCTTCAAGTTACCAGTGTCGTCATACTGTAGCAGTATCGCTGCGAGTCCTACGCTCGAAGCATCAGTGTGTAACTCATGTACCTTGGTGACATCATAAATTGTAAGAACCGGTGAGTTCGTGATATGATCGATCAACTTTCGAAAAGCATCTTCGCATGTTATACTCCATACAAAATCAATATTCTTTCTTGTCAATTCAGTGAGCGGCTTAGCAATCAAGGCATACCCACTGACGAACTTACGGAAGAAACCTGTAAGTCCAAGGAAACGACGGACTTCTAGTTGATTACGAGGTACTGGAAAATTCTTGATGGCTCTTGTTTTCATCGCGCCTGGCCGCACGCCACCTTCGTTTACTTCGTGTCCCAAAAATGATACCGCACGTCTCATAAACGTGCACTTCGACAGTCGAAGCGTTAACCCTTCTTGTTCAATTATTTCGAGAAATTCTTTTACGTGCAATAAATTTTCATCTTCGGTGTGACTTGCAATTATAACTTCATCGACGTAGCTGATCACCTTGTTGCTGAGTGGTGCTACCAAGTTCGACATCATCCGTTGAAACGCACACGGAGCATTGCGTAACCCAAACGGCATTCTGGTAAACTCATAATGACCGTTGTGAGTCACAAACGCAGTGAAATATCGTGACTGTTCTTCCAACTCTATCTGATAGTAACCAGACATAAGGTCGAGTGTGGTGAAAAACTTCTTTCCAGCTAACGTAGCCAGCACACCATCTACGGTCGGCATCAACCATGGCTGCTTCTCAGTAACCGCATTGAGCTCACGGAAATCAACGCAAAGCCTATCCTCACCGTTTGACTTTCGCACCAAGACAATAGGAGATGCATACAATGACTTCGATTTCTGAATTATACCTAACTCTAATAATTCATTCACTATCTTTTCTACCACTTGCTGTTTTGGAATAGGTATGCTGTATGGCTTCTTTGCAATTGGCTTTGTAGTCGTTAGTCTAATGTTCATCTTGAACCGTTTAGATCTTCCTAGTTCACACAAGCTTTCCCCAAAACAGTGCCCATACCTTTCCAATAAACAAAATAAATTATTCATTGTTTCCGGTTGTAGATGATTCCCTACATCAACCGCTTTTCTATCGATAGCCATTATACTGCACTTACCACCTTCAATAACTACCTTTCCCTTCGATAGTATATCAATTCCTATTAGTGCATCATATTTCATTATCGAGTCATCGATAATCAATAATTCTACCTCATACACCATTTCATCGAATTTAATCTTCACTAAAATTTTCTCTTTACAGATCAATTCACCACCTGCAAAACCAATTAGCTTCTCCTCACATGATGTATAGCATTTACTACATCTCTTAGCAATTGATCTCTTAACAAGCGACTTTGAACTACCCGAATCAATCAACGCATTGCAATCAATCTCTTCTTTTCCAAAATCTTAATACACTTGCGTAATTCTTTTTGTGGTTCTGTAATTTGAATTTTATTAACTGTTGCCTCTTCTTCTATACTTGTGTTAACTTCCTCACTCTCTACACTATTCACTCTATCATTTGGAGCTTTTCCATTTTTATGTTGCTTCTTAACGCAATTTCTGGCAATGTGTCCTCTCTCTTTGCATTTAAAACATATCGGACCTACCTCACTTTTTGTTTTGTCTGTTGTAAATTCTTTAACCCGTGCCGAATTCTGCGACACTACTCTTTGTTCTGTGCTACCTACTCTTCTCTTACACATTTGACTCGCTGTCAAATTCGTCAGTGATTGCAGTAAATCTGAGCACTTTACAAAATTCATTGCGCTTAACGTACGCTTTACATACTCATCATAGAGACCATTTATTATATACCGAATTATTGACACATCATCGATTTGTTCACGACGACCCACTGCAAGCATTCTATAATAAAACTCTATAACCTTTTCGTCCCGACCTATTCTTGAATTCATTAAACGTATATGCGCATCAGCAGCGTTATACACATATGGAAAATCTATTAGAAATATACTTACAAACTCACTCCACTCTCTAAAAACAGGCTGTGCATCTGCCCATCGCTTGGCAACACCTTTAAGCTTACCCAATACGGCGAAGATAAGCAAAGAGTCATCCCAATTGTACAACTCTCTTAATTGGTCAATTCGTTGTACAAACTGTACAGATGTATACTCGTTGTCACACGGATCATAAACAGGCAAAATTGCTGCGATTTCTTGCAGAGTGTGTCTCTCTCTTGCTCTGTCTACATGTGTTTGCGGCGTCATATTCTGGTGAACTGGTACATTATACAGTGGCGCATGTGCCACTTGTTGTGCTGTTGAACGAATGTGCGTTGACAAACTACCCTGCTGAGTCAGCAGATAGCTTGGCTGCGACGTCGACGTCTGCGCGACGACAACTGCTGCTTTCGGCTGTGTAACGGTCGACGATGCTACTGTGTACTGTACTGGTACCGTTTTTGTTGAAACTGATGTTGCGACTGCGTGCATTACTGGAGGCGACAACTGTAACGTATGTAGCGGCGTATGTGCGTTGTTGTATGGATTTCTTGCATGCACTGACATGTCCGCTTGCGGAACACTTGTCACCAGCGGACGAAGAGCCTCTAGCTGTGCACTTAGGGCTTCCACTACACCATGTAGCTCCCTTACCTGTACTTCCAGCTGTCCCGTGCTCCCGACATCGTCCTCCTCTGCATCCATACCTGCTGCCTCTTCCAAGACGGCTTCAACAACGGGTGTCACCATGTCATCACTTTCCTCCTGCAAGCGCTTAATTAACTCCGCTTTATTTCCCGACACCTTTAAATCTAGGCGGCGGAGAACCTCTTTAAGCTGCAACATATTGAGTTGCTTCAAATTCATTTCGATCAAATTTAATTTACTTTTCACTTCTAAATGTCTATCCCACTTCTGAAATATCTGTCACCAGACAGATTAGAATGACCGCTGGGCGTCTTCTTTATTTGAACGTCAAAATACAACTCAACTTACATAAAAGGAAAACATAAGCAATCTTATTTTACTGCACATTGTATGTTAAATGAGAGAATAAACAAAGAGATAGATATATGAGAGAATTATAATACTAAGACTAAAATCTAAGAGTGACACATATCATATATAATTTATGTGTAAGTTGTTATTTCACATTTGTTTTCATATCCCAAAAAGTGGATAAGCATGACCAAAATAAATACACATATACACATACATATGTTCAAAATAATAAGTACATTCCTTTAGGCTGAAGACATGCTTGAATTTTGAATGTTTGGTGAAGAAGACGAATGCAACTACGGGTTGATTTTATTAAATTTTATATGGTAGTATCTTTTATAGTGAAAATCCCCTCTTTGTAGTGGGCGTGGTAATTGATTGTTGATGTTCGTTTTTTAAGTGGGCGAATTAATAAGTACATGGTTAATTATTTTAAGATTTCCAGCAAATCGGACGATTTATTTTAATGGGTTGCTCTTTCGGCTGTATAGCTCCATGTTTAAAACACATTAAAAACTGATTAATTTTACAGATATGTAGAAAGAAGCACTGCATTGCGGAGGAAAAGTATATCGTCTTAAACTTAAAAAAAGAGAGTTAAAGTTCTAGGAATATCGCTAAAACATGCGGCCGTTCATTGTATTTCGTGCATAATGCCAAAGAATTAAGAAGAATAATGAAAATCGCGGTCGACCAAAACAGACACCAACAACAACGGACAACCGTATCGCTACTGTTGAGAAAAATTACCCATTTATATCTTCAGGAATAATATCAGCCGATATTGGCAGCATAATATCTTCCCGCATGGCTCGACGAAGGCTACATCGAGCTAATTTATCTGGTAGGATAGCCAGAGAAATATCATAAAAGCGGAAACAAAATTTAAAGATAAAATTACAATTCGCGAAAAGTCATGCAAATTGGTCCGGCAAAAGTGGAGAGAAAAAGTGGGCGCAATATCTTGTGGAGCGACGAAAAAAAATTTAATCTCCCGACTTGAAGACAATTGAAAACCTTTGGGGGGAGCTAAAGCAACGAACTGGGAAGCAATCGTTCCAAAATAAGGATCAGTTAGGGAATTTTGTCTAAAAAAAAAACTTATCTCTGGTATGCCAAAACGAACCTCAAAGGGAATTGAAAATAACGGCGGATATACCAGATACTGATGAAAGAAGCAAATCAAATAGGAGACAGAAAGCTCAAACTAATACAGTTTTTCATACACAGATACCTGATGTACTTATTATTTCGTCCAGCCATTTTTTTGTATTTTTATTATTTGGTAGAAATTTAAGTCCCTGTTTCAATTATTATTGCAAATATTTTTACTTTTATTATTTAAGTCATACATATATAGTATGAAATGAAATACGATATTTTTTCTATTTAAACATGATTAAATGAGGATTTAGTAGTCGTTGAATGCTACGCGGGCGTATGCACTTATTATTTTGACCATTTGTATATGTATATACATATGTACAAATGTACGTGTACGTATTTAGATAAGAATACAAAAAAGATTTTATGAAACTCACAAAATTAAAAAAAAAACTTATTTTCGCACCAGTTTTAATCATCCGTCGTCGTTTTGACGAAGGATGGCTTCCTTTAGCTTTTCAAGAGTTCGAGTTATATGCAACTGAATGTATTTTTGTTAATACAAACGGATATCGGATATTCAGAAATCTTGTGCATCTGAGTTTGCAAAATTATGCAATTGCAAATATTGAGCATCAAAAATGAACGGCTATTTTTGTGGTTTCTGCTCAACCCTTTCAAAGATCATTAATTCACAGCTGATCGGTGAAGAAAAACATTGTTTGTAAACAAAATTTTCTCACAAATTGGAAAATATGTCGAAAAAAAAGTTTTAGGGAAAAATTGACTGACGCTTTATTTGATGAAGCTGCTGAAGAAATTATGGACATTGAAGGTAAGAAATATTTTTATGCAGCACATAGCACAAATTCCACTTTTACTTCTGGAGCTTACTGCAAGAAATCCAGTAAACTCTGGATTTCTGTTTCGCTCCAATTTTTATTCGGCTTTACGTGTTTTAGCCTTATTTTGTTAAAACCGGTTTGCTCCATTTCTTCTCTTTGTTTACAATGTTTTTATTTTTGACAAACAGCTGATAATTTGCGAACCAGTGTTGCAAATAATACAACAGCGTTTTAGTGTTGCTTATTTGCAAGGGTGTAGCAGGTGCATCGCTATACATTTTGTTGGTGTAAAAGCAAAAATAAGCTCGCTAATAATAAGCTAATAGCTTAGTTTTCTGGTCAAATAAAACACGCCTAATATATTATGATAGTCCGCGATATACACACATATCGTCACCTGAAATCCAAATTAACGTAACATGACTTTTCATAGGTTTACAGGAGAAACAAAAAATAGTATGAAGAGAAAACCACTTGAGATATTGAAACAAACTTTTCAAATCTGAATTAAAATAAAACTATAAGTATATCTTAGATTAAATATAAAGAAAAAATAAAGCAAATTTTATAGTAGATTATCGGTAGAAAAGAGAGTGGATCTGTGCTCTCGTATCTTCTTCTATTACTGAATAGCTGGGCCTCGCGGAAGCTTGGTCAGCTCGGGGTCACCATTAGTACATGCGCTGTCGCAAAAGTCTTTTTGTCCAAGATCGTTCGCAAGAGATCTAGTGATCTCTTTGCCCTTACTAAGGCTAGCCTCTCCCAAGTGTTGGGGCTTTTAATATATAATTGCCCTATTGGCATCCACGCAGTAAGGCTGTGAATCTTACCGCCATCTGCAGAAGCGATATGGAAGAAGATTAAGTGGAAACAACTCAAAAATTCTTTCTTGGCTGTCTCGCGTTAGGGAGGTCAAGACTTAATAATTTGGGGCGCATACATTCAGATATACCCCCGAACTAGCAGGAACGGAAATTAAACATCTGCGGAAATTTGCGTTTTGCTAATTTATAAGTTCGAACACAGGAGTTCTTCTTCTCTATGGCCTCACAAAGGACTACATATAATATATGTAGTAGTCCACGTTCGACCTTTGATCAACCATTTAACCTAACCTAACCGAATCCTAAAAATAAACATAAACAATAAATCAAGGCTAACTTCGATATAAAAAAACAAATTCTCTGTTAAATTTGCATACATGAGTAATTTTGTTTAACGAAATCAAGCACGTACGTACGTTTTTATACCCTGAACAGGGTACATTAAGTTTGTCAAGAAGTTTGTAAAACCCAGAAGGGAGCGTCGGAGACCCTATAAAGTATATATATAAATGATCAGTATGTTGAGCTGAGTCGATCTAGCCATTTCCGTCTGTCTGTCTGTTCGTCCGTAAGTCTGTCTGTATATGTATATACGAATTAGTCCCTCAGTTTTTAAGATATCGTTTTGAAATTTTGTAAACGTCATTTGCTCTTCAAGAAGCTGTTAATTTGTCGAAACAGGCGATATCGGATCACTATAACATCCACTGAAGATTTTTCCAATAAAAGTGATATGATTAAAAAACGAAACACACACTAATTGTTAAGGAAATGCAAATGTTTTTTATTTAGTGTGAAGTGCAATCGGCACAATTAAGTTTTGAATACAATATCTATAAAATGGCCTCCGCGACTTCTTTTGCAGGAATGAATTTAGTGAACTAAATTTTCCACTAAATCAAGTCGTATGCCATGAATAGCACGTTCAATATTGACTTATGGTGCTTGAAGAGAGTTTGGTTTATTGCTAAAGACTAATGAGCCCAAGAAGTGGTGTAATGATGTTAAATCACAACTTCTTGGAGGAAGTTTATTTTAATTGCGGCCTTAAAAAATTGGTTATCGGCGGTCTTTACCACTCTATTGACAGTAACGGTATCACAAGCTTCATTTCGAAAGAAATACAGACCGGTGATTCCATCAGACCAAAAACCGCACCAAACAGTCTGTTTAGGTGCATGTAAGGGTTATTCATGAATAATTTTTGGATTTTCTTTGCACCAGATTCCCAGATTCGACAGTTTTGTCTATTTACCACATAACTCAGATGAAAATGAGCCCCATCGAAGAAGATGATTCTGTTAAAAAAATCATCAATCGTTTTCAAGTTGTTTCAGGACAAAATCAGCAAATTTATAACGTTTTCGGTGATCCAATGGCTTCAGTTCTTGATCCCTTCTGAAAATCTGCCAGATTATGGTTTGAGACAGTCCCAATACTGGAGAACGCCTTGCAATCGACATATTGCAATATTTTCATTGCATCGATTGGTCCTTTGTCTTATTGGCACTTGAACATTATGTGTACGCCAGAAATTTTCGATTTCCTTGATAGTGAAGTTGAATATTTAGTAAAAGTTGTTTCTTCGTATATCTTTCCATGATAAAATTGTAAATATTATTAAATATTTATTTTAAATATATGTATATGATGTACGCGTATATGTATGTATTAAAAATGGTCGAAATGACACTTACAATATCGACTTATCGTCCCTATTAAAAAACTCGGTGTAAGAACTCAAGTTATAAGTTTTAATAACTTACATATGGTTAACATGGTTTGATTCTAATTTTATATTACTTTACAATGTAGTTTATTACAAACATACATATGTATATATATAGTATTATTATTTAATATTATTTAGTTAAATCTTCTTGTTTAATTGTTTTTATAAGTCACACACCAGACAGTTAAATGTTCTTATCGACATGATCACTGAATGCATTTTTCAGTGACTATTTTGAAGTCTAAGTTATATATTTTAAAGACACATACATATGTACAAAGGATTTGTCAATAGCTACGCTACAAAAGTACACCAGTAGGGACAGCAAGCCACGCCATATTTTTCCCACTCTTTCGACATTTCTTCTCAGTGAGGTTTGTCATTTCATCATGGAAAGATATACGATCCAACGACGCGTCAAAATTATTAAAATTTACTACCAAAATCCAATGTTAGTGGCCTCAATTTTAAGAGCGGGTTTTTCAATAAAGGCGATACAAAAGTTTTTTTTTTAATAAAACAAAAACGGTTTGGGATATCAATGAACATTTTATCTCACGAAATGACCCAATCAATTGGCTGCCCCGGTCGTATGTCAAGTCAATGGTCAATGCTAACAAGCCAGCGACGATTGATGCACTTCGTATGAATATTGAACGTAAAATTGCAGCAGTACCGGCAAATTTATGCTTGAAAATCGTCGAAAAATGGATTCAGCGTCTGAACTTCTGCAAGCGTGCCCTTGATGGCCATGCAAAAGTAGTCGAGGTCAATACATTGTTTCATTAAAAAAAAAACCCGTTAGTATAAGTAGTTTATAGAATTGATAATTGTTTATCTTTAACCTGAGAAATGGGTATGTAATAAAAATAAAATAAAACAGTTTCGACAAACCGTATGGAGAGCAAGTGCTTTTAAAAGTTATTACAACTAAGAGAAAGCTACGTCGTTGACAAAATTACTATACAGTATACTGTACTATATTAAAAAGTTCATTTCACGGTGCAAGCTAAAGTATTCATTCAAATATGAATGGCTCTTTATTAGTTCTGCGCCCAGTTTAAATATGTTATATATCCCATTTTCGTTTTCATAAGATGTTAATCTGTATTAAATTTTGGGACACCTTGTTTTTAATTCCAATCTTGTGTTACATATGGAGATCCTTTACAAATATATACCTATATTGTGTGTATACATACTATATGCTGATAGTTCTTGATTCTTGATTTTTTGCTTTTGTATACCAAGTGTAGCTTAACCTTACATTCCACCACAACAGCGAATTATTGTGCCAACACGCGCGTCGCATAAGTAAGCAATCACGAACTTACCGCTGACTATTTTGACACTGGTTTCTCTGTAGCGCAACTATTCTACATACATAGTTCTTTCTTCAAAAGAGTCATTTGTAACAGCCACCTTTAGCGACCTTTTTTGAATGCCACACATTCGAGCAAGTGATTGTTTCCATATGGTACTTATTCCTTTTGCAGAAGTTTTGCAAGAATTCAACATTTGTTGACCCTTTGAGCTTAACCCAAACAACTAAAGAAGAAGTAGGTTAGAGTCTAGGCGAATTTTCACCCTATTTTATTAATTCTGAGCATAGACGAGCGCCGTTAAGATAACTTCCATATTGGCTGATGTATTATGTGTGGTATACAGTCACAGCTCGAAAATCTTTATATTAGGTAAATATATATAACCTATTTGTAACACACAGACACGCCACAATCAGGAAAGAATTCTTTCTGAAATTCAAGTATATATCTCATACAATGAGCGATATTATCGGTAAAATTATCAATATCTGGAAAATTTATTAATATTTATCCAGCTTAAAGATATGGATCCGTTTTTTATTGGGATTTTTTTCAAAAACGCATGTCGACAATCTCTATTATTTGTCGTCCGTTAGAAAAATATTAAGAAAAAAAATTAAGTGTACGACCAGGCGGATGAGTTATATTAATATGGTCCTACGAAGTGTAGCTTGTGAATACTAAAAATGTAGTTTACATATGAACCTTGAATGAGGCTAACCAATATTCACATTTGAAATATCTTATGTATTCATACACATATTATATATAACCTTTCGCAAATCTAGCATACAAATTCTCATTTCAAACTTTATTCAAATTAATTACCCCACGGTTGGCTTATCATCGCTGTAGTTGGTATTGGTTCGTCAACAAGCAAATGTAATTTCAGTGTTTCTTTCCAGCTTTAGTTGTAACCGCCATTACAAGGTAACAATTCTGAAACTTTTCTCTTATTTTGTGCAGTCCTTTTTTCTGTCCTCTTATAAAATAACGAGCCTAGTTAAAGATGAAAATAATTGCTGAGTTGCTTAACTAAATACAGTTTTAATGTATAGTGTATATATGGAGGAGTAAACTGAATAAAATAGAGACGGGTATTTAGACTATAGTAAAAAAAAGATCGCATAAAACGGAAGCAGAGAATTGCAACATATATTCATTACGTTTAACTGGTGCTGCAGATACATGTAGGAATTATTGATAGTTTCAAAGAATTATTCTTAATTATTGGGTTGAAGAGATATGTAAGTAGAATCTAATAAATATATGTAAACATTAATATAGGCGAAAACGTGATCTAGGGCCATACAGCTATTACCAGGGTTTTTCGATGATCCGGCTGACTTTGCTGCATATGATTGGTGATTTTATGTGAGTGAAGTACCTTTAGGGGAGGTATACTTTTAGTACCGTCAAGAAAGGTTATTTTTTTAAATTTTATTATGGAAAAATAAAAACAGACCACAAACGATTTTTTTGAATATGTATATATACTAGTATTATTGAACTACAAAATAAAAATTATTTTAAGTCAAAAATAAACAAACAGGCGACACGAAAAAAGTAAATTTTTTTTAATATGTAAGCCTTTATCAAGTGCGTAGTAGTAGAGGGGTTTAGGCCAGGCTTTTGTAAAAACGTGCTTTTACCTGTGTTTTTTCTAGATCAAAATACTTAAACAACTGTCAAAATACAATTTTTTCTAGAAAAACCGATCTTTCACGCACTTAAGTATACAATTATCTATAAAATACGCTTTAGTTCAAGTAAATCGGTTAAATAATTTGCTCGCAATTTTTAACGGGCGGATGAAAAAAGTTAGTTTCAATGAAACGAGCCTCAAAGTTCTCTCCGGTTGTGCAGGCCGCAGCATGAAGTGCAATGGTTTTAGGGTCTATTTCTTCGGAAATATTCACAGTAAACATATGAAACTTCGGTAAAAAATCAACTTTAATTAGTCTTAAAAAATCGAAATTTGAAAAAAAAAAATCCTTCTATTCTTCTATCAGGCCCGAGTTTATTATGAATTCTAAGAGCTGTATAAATTTCATTAAATCTACTAAGGCGGTTTTCGAGTTACAGTTGTCGGCAGTTCAAAAAACATAGTTTTGAGAAAAACGCGTTTAAAGTTTGCCTTTTTATTTAAACCAAATTTGACTATTGTCACTTGCTTTTGGAATGACCACTCCGAGGACACAGTTTTGACTCAATTGAGAAGCTGAATCCATCTGCTAGCACGGAGAATTTTTCCAAGTGCTCTGATGACTCTATTCACCTTTCAATTTGATCACAGTAGTATATTAGCTTTATTATTTCATATACCATAAGATATATAAAATTTAAAATCAATATAGAAAATCAAATTTAATCACGACGTAATATCTATTAATTAATTCAATACTTAACATCGCAAAATTTCTTCCTGATGAAGTTTGTTGATTTGTGCTTAAAACAAAAGTGTATTTTACGTGATGATTGTGTATGCTAACGAAAGCGTGGAATGCTCTTCTCCAAACTAAACCTACCTGCGGACTTCACTTAATTTTATACTTCAATATTTCGAGACAGTAACACTTTGCGAAATCAATGGAATTAGATGAGTATGGTAGTAATCATTATCAGGGAAAACATACAAGATGACGATAAAGAGACTTTCAAAATTTTCAAGCACTAAGTATGCGAGAGAGCGCTAAATTCACTTTAGTTGTATATTGTAGGTCCTATTTACTTGTATTATTGAAATGTTTTGAAACCGAAATACAGCATTGAAGTGTTATTTTCAAAATGTTTTCAGATATTTTGTTGCTAAGTATTTAATCCCTTCCAAGAACGATCTTCTTTCCGTTCCATCAATTTAGAAATAAGTAAATTTCTTTCTTTTGCAATCGAAAATCTGATCTTGGTATTATTATATTTTGAAAATATTATAAAAGTGACATCAAAATTTCAATTCCGAATTAGAAGTAAATCATTTGCATATTTCGATTTTACAGATTTTTGCTTATGTTTTCAAATTCCGTTTAATGTCTCTTTTCCCTCTAATGCGAAATATGAAAACATAACTGTAAATAAAATATTTAATAAAAAATATCATAACTGTAAACAATACTCGTCCACGCATAAAAATTGGTTTATTGCCAAGATAACCGCAGAATAAACATAAGGAACCATAAGACAATGACTTATTACCGGCAATCTACTAATCTACCAACAAGAGAAAAGAGATAAAAGAAAAGAGCAGCATAAGACAATAATAAGAGAGCACAACGACAGTGAACCAAAGATAGACTAAAAAGACAAATATGCTGCCAAAAAATCTGAGGTGTTGCCGATTCGCAATATAACATTCTTAAATCAAACAAATTATGAATCATTGAGAAAATAAAATATGCGTACCACAATAGTATATCGTTCACGAAAAATATAAAAGCGAATATGTTCGGCGGTCCGATAGGCAGTAAATAAAGCCAAAAGAAATATACAAAAATGTTGAATAAATGTATCTATAAATACACGCTTGGTTACCTTTTATGTGTAGACTACCTGCATCACACTCTCTGAAGTAAATATGCTTGCATAAGCTATACCTGTATATCATCACACCACAAAGACCCTTTGTTTAAAGTTTTCTATTCTATTACTTGCCAAATAAGTATTATTTTGTTCCTTATTGCATTTGTGCATACATTTTTTTTTAGTTTGCGAAATCAATCTCTCAACAGTTTTTACTGCTTGCCCATTAATCTGAAAAATTCTGTACATATTGGTCTACAACTTTGCTTCCGCCGTGTTTTTTTTTTTTAATTTAAGGCTTTATTGTATAAAAAAGGTCCAAAAGTGTTTTGCCTTATTCGCTCAAAAATCAATGCTTAATTAACGAAATGCTTTACGATCCATTTTTTTTTTGTAAACTAACACAAGTTGCTTTACAAAAATTCTAAATTTTTTTAATACCTAATCGAAATCATAAAGATGGTAGTAACGGGTGATTTTTTTGAGGTTAGGATTTTCATGCATTAGTATTTGACAGATCACGTGGGATTTCAGGCATGGTGTCAAAGAGAAAGATGCTCAGTATGCTTTGACATTTCATCATGAATAGACTTACTAACGAGCAACGCTTGCAAATCATTGAATTTTATTACCAAAATCAGTGTTCAGTTTTTTTTTTTTTTCGGACAAATTTTGTTCAGCGATGAGGCTCATTTCTGGTTGAATGGCTACGTAAATAAGCAAAAATTGCCGCATTTGGGGTGAAGAGCAAACCAGAAGCCGTTCAAGAACTGCCCATGCATCCCGAAAAATGCACTGTTTGGTGTGGTTTGTACGCTGGTGGAATCATTGGACCGTATTTTTTCAAAGATGCTGTTGGACGCAACGTTACGGTGAATGGCGATCGCTATCGTTCGATGCTAACAAACTTTTTGTTGCCAAAAATGGAAGAACTGAACTTGGTTGACATGTGGTTTCAACAAGATGGTGCTACATGCCACACAGCTCGCGATTCTATGGCCATTTTGAGGGAAAACTTCGGACAACAATTCATCTCAAGAAATGGACCCGTAAGTTGGCCACCAAGATCATGCGATTTAACGCCTTTTAGACTATTTTTTGTGGGCTACGTCAAGTCTAAAGTCTACAGAAATAAGCCAGCAACTATTCCAGCTTTGGAAGACAACATTTCCGAAGAAATTCGGGCTATTCCGGCCGAAATGCTCGAAAAAGTTGCCCAAAATTGGACTTTCCGAATGGACCACCTAAGACGCAGCCGCGGTCAACATTTAAATGAAATTATCTTCAAAAAGTAAATGTCATGAACCAATCTAACGTTTCAAATAAAGAACCGATGAGATTTTGCAAATTTTATGCGTTTTTTTTAAAAAAAAAAGTTATCAAGCTCTTAAAAAAATCACCCTATAGTACAGTAATTATCCAGTATGTGTCAGCATCAGTAAAAGCGTGGACGGGTCCTCAGGCCGCATAATATTGGCTGTGAGTCATACGTTGATTCATACGTATATATAAAAACACCTTTATATGTATATATGTTGGTTATAAACTGAGCTATTTTTGCAATAATGTATTTTAATGTATTTTTTATGTTATGTGCATGAGCTGCTCTGCGCTGTTACTATTGCTTTTACAAAGTAATGCAAATTTTACTAATACAGCAATGGTGAGCTTCATGGGTTCTATTAGTAGGATATAAAGTAGTAATAGCAAATTATTTGGTTGTTTAAAGAATTGTATTAATATGTTTTAATATATCTACGAGTTTTCGCCAATAACTAAACAAAATAGGTTCGACTGAACCGATAATAGTAAGTTAATGATTTCGGCTTAAAATTTTTGTTAACTTATCCAAAGTTCTCACTTTCAAGGCTTGCTTAAACCCCATGTACGTATAATTCGGCGTTTTAAAAACACACACGCACAATATCAATAAAGCGATTATGATAAATAAAGGAAGTTTCCACATTGTTTGGCAGGGGGTGGCGCTACCTTGGAAGCAAATGCAAAGGCATCTAGGTTATGATATGCTCATTTGCATAGATATTGAAAATAATTAGCAAGACATTAGTAGAAAAATGATGGCGCGCATATTAATAAATATTATTTTATGATTAGATGTATTATTGTGAAAATTACTTTGTTGAAGTTTTGCAATTACGAAGATTTAAATATATTTTCTTGTTGAAAAGGAGCATTTTTAATTCATCAAAGTGCAGATATATATCAACGAAAAATATTTTAGACTACTTACAACGTAATAATAGTTCGATTTTTATTATATTGTTGCGAATTTACTCCTTGCTAGTTTTACTTTACTAGATTCGTATCTCTGGATTGACAAATAAAACCAAAAGCCGTTTAATTCACTTCAACTAAATCTCTTTATTTCACAACTCGTCTACACTATAGCAGTTTACTCTTAGCACTGGTTGATTACGTTGGCGCTGCCACGGCTTATATAGCCACGCACTCCTCGCTGATGCCGACGTGTCCTTCTAGAATATTGCGTCTGGAAACTACAAGAACACAATGCCATACGGCGCCAAATGCAGCTATTGCCAGACTAAGCAATTGTTTAAGTAGATAAGCAGACAGCTGCGGCGCCAGATGTCTATTGTTTCGACAAGCAGACAGCCGCGGCGCCAGATGTCTACAACAAGACAAATGCTATTCCATATACCTACAGCTATTGTTCATAATAAGGGATGCATATAGCAATACAAATACAACTTAATACTACTTTTGTAACACTGCCCTCCACTAAAGCCTAATCGTCCCGATTAGGCACAAATCCTCTTGAACCAAATGGGGCGAGCCTCTCCAAATGTACTACTTTCATTTTACATCGTGCTTTTCCATTTCTTTGTATGCGGTATAAACCACGTCATTAAGTCGTTTCATCACCATATAGGGTCCTTCCCAGGCTGTCTGCAGTTTCGGGGACAAGTCTTTCTTTCGAAGTGGATTGTACAACAGGACCAGATCACCTTCTTCAAAACCTTTTGAATTGCCGCTTGATCGAACCGGTCCTTCATTTTATTGCTCATCAGATGCGTATGCTGTCTTACCATTAGATGCAATTCATTCATTTCTTCCTTTAAGGCAGAACAATAATCTCCATCATTTCTTACAGCTGTAGGATTCGTTCCAAACTTAAGATCAGCAGAGAGTCGCAGATCAGATCCGAAAATAATCTTTGCTGGCATGTAACCAGTTGTCTCGTGCTTCGCTGAACGATACGCCAGCAGGAACATCTGGATGCACTTGTCCCAATTCCGTTGATCTTTATCAACGATTTTCTGCAGATGTTCTTCGAGCGTTCGGTTGAATCTTTTCCACCATTCCATCTGATTGTGGATGTAACGCTGTTGTCCATGTCTTGTGGATGCCCAATAATGTACAGACTTCTTGGAAAATGGAAGATTCGAAATTCCTGCCTTGATCTGAGTGTAATTCGACGGGCACTCCGAACCTTGTTATCCAATTTTCTACAAACGCTTCGGCTACTGTCCTCGCTTCTTGGTTTGGTAAGGCATATACTTCTGGCCATTTACTGAAATAGTCCATGACAACCAGTAGATATTTGTTTCCGGCCGTACTGGTTGGGAACGGACCTCCAACATCCATTGCGACTCGTTCAAATGGTGATCTCACGTTGTACTGTTGTAGCCTACCGCGACTTTTGGCTTTAGGACCTTTAGCTGCCACGCACTCTACGCAATTACTTATCCATTCTGCTATGGAATCTCGACAACCGATCCTGTAGAACCGTTGTTTAATCCTCTCTATAGTTTTTTGTAATTCCAAGGTGCCCTCCACTAGGTCCATTGTGATATTCTTTCAATACTTTCGGGATCATGGACTTCGGTACTATGATCAGCAGACGAGACTGTTTGCCATTTTCGCTTTCCCAGGTACGATGAAGGTATCCATTAACGAGGTTTATGCTATTCCATTGGGCTCAATATGCTTTTGCAGTTGGACTCTCGTTACTTATTTGTTCCTTTGGTGGTCGTACACCATTTTCTTTGGCTATTATCAGCTTTGCAAGATTAGGGTCCTCCAGCTGTTTGATTTTGATGCGGTGAGGAGTCCAATCATCTTCAGGTTCTATATTCAGTAATCGCACGTCGATTATACCTTCTTTTCCTTCTGATTTCGAGCAATGTTACATTCACGCTTCTCAAATTTTCCGAGGTCCAATTCACTTCATAATTTAAGAAATTGCGTGACTGGACTTGCTTGCATTACTCAACGTAATTATTTTGGGTTTTTCTTTTACACTCAATTTATTTTTTTCAAAGTTCGCCCTATAAAACTGTTTTTCACTAATTTATATAAGTTATATATATACAAGTTCAAAGATTACTTGACCTTCTTACCTATAAATAAGAAATAGCTGTCAAAATATCAAGTTTCGGTATCAAAAATGAATAGCAGTCCTTTTCAACTCAATGTGCCCTTCAATTCATGTCTTCCCTGAGTCCCCTATATGCCATAGAATAATTTTCGTTCCTAACTGGGCACATTAGTTCGTTTCTTGATTCCCATATTACACGATGTAATTGCAAATTTAACTTCGGCGACTGTAACCCCAAGATTTTCCCCATATAACAAGCTATTTATATTAACAACGAATCAAGGTACTAATTAATCGACGCTTGTGCAAGAAAATGCTCTTTCGAAGAGCATAAAAAGGCATATAATTTCCCTAGGAATAGCCAAGATATGCAGGCGTATGTATAAGAATTTATGGCAAGGAACTCAAATTACCTGAGTGTATGTACCCAACACTTCTTGGTTTACTGATTTCAACTTCTGCATGTATTTGCACATACGTGCTTTTGGCAAAATGAAAGTTTAAAAGAGCGAGTGTAAAATGCAATTTAATTAATTGCAATTGAATACTGTTCCGTTGCATCCTTTCATTATATTCATTGTATACCGTTTACATAAAGAAATGCCCAATGGTATTGTTTTAATACTGTCGAGATGAAAAATCGTAATTATTCTATATATATTTTCGTATGTTCAGAAATATATGCATATAAAGAAATGTATATAGGCGCATATATTTTTTTTACTTTGCAAGCAATTTACGAGAATAATTTGCGCATATCGACACACTCCACCTCTTCGTCTTTTTTAAAGCCGCCATCGACAGAACGAAAAGGAACTGCCTTTATGCTGCTATGTCTAAACTTCGTATTCCCGCAAAGCTAATACGCTTATATAGGTTAACATTGAGCAAAACCAAAAGCTCCATTAGGATCGGGAAGGACCTTTTCAAGCCGTTCGATACCAAGCGAGGTTTCAGACGAGTCTGCTTGTTGTTAGCCTATCGTGTGACTAAGTCAACAACCTATTGCTAGATAATACCATCTCCAGAGCTAAATAGAGAAGGTACACTCTTTGATAATAGTGTACAGCTGTTGGCGAACACCGGTGATATTGATATCATTGGCCTCAACACCCGCGCGGTTGGATCTGCTTTCTCCACAATTGATAAAGAGTCAAAGCGTATGAATCTGGTTGTGAGCTAGGCCAAAGGAAGTACCTCTTATCATCAAATAAAGAGTCACGAGTTGGCTCGCACGTCATTGTTGACAGTCATAATTTCAAAGTCGTAGATAATTTCGTTTACTTTGGAACCAGCATCAACCACAACAACAATATAAGCCTTGAAATCCAATGTAGAATCACTCTTGCCAACAGGTGTTACTTTGGACTGAATATTAAATTCAAATGTAAAGTCCTCTCGCGACAAAGAAAGGCCAAACTCTACAAGTCTTGCATCATTCCCTGCTATATGTTGCAGAGGCATGGACGATAACAAACAGCTGATGAGTCAGCGTTAGGAGTTTTAGAGAGAAAATTTCTGCGGAAGAGTTTATGATTCTTTTGCGCATTGGCAACGGCGAATACCGTTGTCGATGGAACGATTAGCTGTACGAAATATACGGCGATATTGACATAGTTCAGCGAATCAAGAGGCGGCGGTTACGCTGGCTAGCTCATATCGTCCGGATGGATAAAAAACGCCCCAGCTTGAAAAGTATTCGACGCAATACCCGCCGGTGGAAACCAAAAGGAGAAGATCTTCACTACGTTGAAGATTTCAAATGGAGAAAAGTCCTGGCTTGCACTTCCTATCCTCAAATTGGCACTAAACCAGCTTGCGCCGACATATGGTGACCTTACCGGCCAATGAGCTAAAGCACTCGTTCGGCAGGCTTTTGGACCGTGCAAGAAGCTATATTGATGCAGGGAGACTATTTTTGAAATAAAATAAATTGAATTTGCCGAAAAAAAACATTTGTTTTTTTTGTTTTTTTTTTTTTTTTTTTTTTTTTTTAGTCCTGTTTACTTTGGAAACGCACCTTGTATGAGAATTAAAGTAGTTGTACTTAATTGTTTGTATTCTGTACGTTTAAAGTATAATTATTTTAGTGGATTAGAATGGCCAACTTAACATACAATTCATTGTAACTGTACGTAAAAAAACCCCACAATATGAAACAAGCAAGAGGCTAACCTGAAATACACTGGCTTAAGTTAAAACACAAGCTACTTAAAAAAAAACAATTCCAAGTTTACAAAAGCCAGTATGTATTTTACATATGTAAGTCTGGCACCGGTTTAATATCCATGTACTATTTCCACTTAATTACGAGGGTGTCAAAAGTAGAGTAGGCTTGTGTTCCAAGTATTAGAACATGAACTAACCGAAACTTATGAAAACTAGCATTTGTTCAGGGTAACACAAAAATACTTTACTATGTATACATATATTTCTAAAAATAACGAATTGTAAAAATGTAAACAATTTACATATTTGATGTCGATAATGAATGTTGCATAGAATTTAAAAATATTTTCGGTAACGTAGACGTTATTATTAACTTTGTCAGCTACCCTCCTAGAGCTGTTTGCATTGTAGCAGCCTATACAACATGTAATTACTTCTACATTTAAGCAGTGTCGAGATAAATGTTTACCTTGCGGAAACCTCGACTCAGATAATAATCCAACTTAGCCTAGTAGTCTGTACCCACGTATCCCTAATATACATAAAGGGTGATTTTTTAAGAGCTTGATTAACTTTTTTAAAAAAAAAAACGCATAAAATTTGCAAAATCTCATCGGTTCTTTATTTGAAACGTTAGATTGGTTCATGACATTTACTTTTTGGAGATAATTTCATTTAAATGTTGACCGCGACTGGGCTGCGTCTTAGGTGGTCCATTCGGAAAGTCCAATTTTGGGCAACTTTTTCGAGCATTTCGGCCGGGAATAGCCCGAATTTCTTCGGAAATGTTGTCTTCCAAAGCTGGAATAGTTGCTGGCTTATTTCTGTAGACTTTAGACTTGAAGTAGCCCACAAAAAATAGTCTAAAAGGCGTTAAATATCGCATGATCTTGTGGTTTTGCCAACTTACGAGTCCCATTTCTTGAGATGAATTGTTGTCCGAAGGTTTTCCCTCAAAATTGGCCATAGAATCGCGAGCTGTGTGGCATTGGTAGCGCCATCTTGTTGAAACCACAATGTCAACCAAGTTCAGTTTATTCTTTCCCCCACCCATTTTTGGCAACAAAAAAGTTTTGTTAGCACCTATTTCGACGAACGATTAGCGATCGCCATTCACCGTTAACGTTTGCGTCCAACAGCATCTTTGAAAACATACGGTCCAATGATTCCACCAGCGTACAAACCACACCAAAACAGTGCATTTTTTTTCGGGATGCATGGGCAGTTCTTGAACGGCTTCTGGTTGCTCTTCACCCCAAATGCGGGCAGATTTTGCTTATTTACGTAGCCATTCAACCAGAAATGAGCCTCATCGCTGAACAAAATTTTGTCGATAAACACATTTCGAACCGAACACTGATTTTGGTAATAATATTCAATAAAATTCAATGATTTGCAAGCGTTGCTCGTTAGTAAGTCTATTCAGGATGAAATGTCAAAGCATACTGAGCATTCTTTCTCTTTGACACCATGTCTGAAATTCCCACGTGATCTGTCAAATACTAATGGCATGAAAATCCTAACCTCGAAAAAAATCACCCGTTACATCAATATTTTAAAGGTTCTTCAAATAGATCTTTTTATGAGCGACAACTGAGTAAATAAATGTAATTTTGCTTAAAACTAAAACTTAATTTATATCCTTAATTTATTTTGTCCTGAATCTTGGTGATATCTGTGGAGAGAGAGTATTCGTTGAATATTTTATGAATTTGGAGTAACAGAGTGGATTTTTTGGAAGCAACCCATGAGTCCATTGCCTTTTCTTTAAAACAATGCTAGATTTGCGGTATTTCCCAAGAATTTCCGGAATTTTTGCAGAAAAGTCTTCCCCATAAAATTAAATTTTTGCCGGAAAATAATTTTTCATTGCAAACAAGATAATTTTCAATTTATAGTATACCTTGCCCCCATTGCTTTTTCCATTTATTTAACATGGGATTATTAAATTCAATTATTATCTACATATTAAGAAAAACTATAATAGCGATTTTTAAAAACTTCAGCTCTCAAAAAAATGTCTTAATGGTTTTTCCATTTAAACATTGCATTAAAAATTTCTGTGTGTGCTCATACCACATGTTTACGGTGTGGTGCATGCAGTATATTTTATTGCAATAATTTTAACAGCGTAACACTTTTATTGAAAAACCAATATAATATTACTAGAAAAAAAGGCCTGTATAAAAAGTACACATACTCATAGGCTTTGACGTGAACATTTCACTCGGTAGAGAAGGATAAATCATAAAAATATTGCAAAAAATTTAAGAAGTTTCTACCGTTTTTTTTAATTTTATTCGATTGCTATATGCATACAATTCTAAAAAGGAAATATTTATATATAAGAAAGTATTATATACAAGGTCTGTCGCAAAAGAAACAGAACTGTTAAAAAAAAACAAGAAAAAATTAATATTTTTCAAAAGTTATAGCATTTCAAATGAGTGTTTAAGGTCATTTTACGGAATGCTCTTGAGAATATCGGTCGTCGCCTTTTGGATAGCTGAAATGTCCTGAAACCAGTGTCCTTTCATGGGCAAATGAAGTTTTCCAAATAGATAAAAATCACACGGTGCCAGATCAGGTGAGTGGGGTGACTTATTAATGGTTATTATGGATTTTTGGTTGTCAAAAAAATAGTGACAATCGTTGACCGATGACACGGCGCATTATCTGTTTGCTTCTTTTGCGACAGACTTTGTATATATACATATGCATGTTTTAGTCACTTTTATTTAAACTGAATGCGTAACACATTTTTTGTTTTCCAATTTATTTTGCCAGCACGTGTCAATTAATGAATAGCCTGCTATGAAAAAAATGTTTTATCAAAATGTTTGAAAATTTATTAATTTAATGCGCCTAAAGGCATGTCGAAATTGTTTCCCAATTTAATTCATTAATGTCTGCGGAAACTAACTTTTTTATAAGTTAACTACAAAAAGTAAACAAAATCGTTTGATATTCTCTATTCTCATAATTTCCGTACCAAAAATTTATTAGTTGTAAATTTTGTTTTGCATAATACTTCCATCTTACATATGTACGTACAGGCTGCGGCCATATTTTATGGTATTAATAAATTATTTTTAAAATTTTTTGTTGTAAAATGTCCTTTTTGCAATTATTGCAGCTTTTTAATACATCCCAATGTAATTTTGCCACTTTTCTTGGCCCTGAAGTGATTGACTGCCTTTTCTTACTTTTTCGAAAATCTCGGCCTTGCTATGGTACTATTTCAGTCCAAAGTGGTTCATGTATTTTACATTAAATTTTAACCACCAAATTAATTGACCAGTGAATAACAAAGTTGTTGAATGTTCAAAATATCAACATAATATATAGGGCGCCCTATTTAATTTTTGTTGTTGTAAATACATTTGCTGCTGCTTGATCGAATGAAAACCATTACATCAAAAGGTAAACATAATAATTTTTTTGTAAACAAGTTGGTAAAATCAAAATTTATTATCGAAATGAACAAGTGAGAGGAATGCAAATTATATATTTTGCTAAAAGAATTTACAAAATTTAATAAACGTTTTAAATAAACAAATCGAATATATTACAGTAGCAAAAGGGCTTCATATAAAACCTGTAAGCGAGCTTGTAGCATAGCGCGTTAGCTAGTTAGTGACGTTTGAGTAGCGAGTGTAGCAACGCGTGTTCAAGTGCCACTCGACAACTGATATATTTTATTACTTAAATTTGCTATAAACAATTTATAAACTTACACCCAAAACGCCTGTAGATTATTTAAAAGCACATTACATATTTAACGATTTTATTTGCCTCGATTGCTTAGATAAACAAATTTATTTTATTGAGCAGGGGTTTATTATTACTTTGGTCATATGAGCAAATACATATGTATGTCTATGGTATGTGAGATAGGATGATTACAAATCGAAAATATCGTTCTGTAAACTAAACCAAATGCCACATATCATCAACTCTAATTATTTCAATGATTTAAATAAAGCAGAGTTATTGAAACTTCAATAACAGCAATAGAATTTACTGAATTTCGATGCCCGATCCTTCAGTATGGAAGAAAACCTTTGTTTTTGTCTTAGCGTGAATGGTTTATTAGAAGAAATTGGTACTCCTTGCCATACAACTAAAAAGGCGTCATTATTTATAGCCCAACAAAAAATTTGAAAGTTGTTCTAAAGCCCACCGTCAACAAACTGATTGGATCTTCTCAGTATGGCTTTAGACCTGGAAAATCTACAACGCCCAGATATTTACCATGTGCCAAATCTTAAAAAAAGACCCATGAAAAAAGAATCGGAACACCCCCCATCTCTTCTTCGATATAACTATTAAAAACTCTAATTTGGCACAAGGGATTGCAGTAGCAAGATGCTCTTGTGGGCAAAAAAAATTAAAAAATTGGACGTGTGTCCGCCTTCTAAATGTTTTAATATACATATCATCCCACATAATTCAAGCTCCACTCATCATATTCTGTTGAAAAACTACCAAAAAGTGCCATAAATCAATATACAAATAAGGAAGGGTTAAGTTCAAGTGTAACCGGGACATTTTATACTCTTCCAATTACCAAAGTCAAGGTCCCAAGCCGAGAATACCTTCAGCGTCTATATGCTCACTGAATTTATATGTGTTTATTAAAATAACTTACACATTCGCCGATATATGCTGTTATCAAATTCAAATTGGAGGTATTTTGAAAACTTTTGTTTTATAAGTGTATAGTTTGCTAAAGAAGTTATTGACCACAGTTCAATCGATTTTTGTTTATACAGGCATAACATACAGTAAAGGATAGCTCTCCTAATTTCTATTTTATATCGCACAGAATCCCCTATATTTTCGATAAAAACCAGCTCTCAATAGGAAACTTTGTGTCCACACGGTTCGGTACACTATGAGGCCTGAATATTTTTGTTGCGATTTGAGCACTTACTGGTCACTAAGGTGGCCTTCTCTCTGCGCAATATTTAAGCAAAATTATAAATTTCACCTGCACTGCAGCAATTTTGAATTTTCGAAATTGTTTCACAATTTCGCGGCTTCCACAATCGCCAGCATTGATAAATCTCTGCGTCATCGAGCAAGCGCAACAATAGAACCATAATCGGTAGCAACGACAACAGCTTTTCGAATGTATGGCAACCTTTTTGTAGTGCTCTTGTTGACGTGCTGGGATTTTGGTCCACCATAAACGCGTCGAGCTAGCTGTTAAAATGAAATGGTTAAAACAAGGGTGGTAGTGCATTTCAATTTGCAACCACACAACAAAATTTACAACCGCACCTCAGCTGTGATTGCTAAGCAGCTTATTGGCTTGGTTGAAAACTCTTAACTCAAATGAAAGCGCGGACAAGCAATAAATTGTATGGAACTAATTAAGGCGAAAATTAATAAAACGAATATTTGCTAATAATGGCTTAAAATGTTTTCATACCAAAATGAAACTTGTAGAGGGTTCTTTGTTTTCTTATAAAATGTTGGTTGTTACATTGACTTTTAATATTTAAACTCTAACCTTTTAATAATATTTGTATTAAATAAGCTTTTTAGACCAATATTATGTTTATGACTCGAAGTTTTTCAATCGATTTTGAACTCAAGTTCTCTATAGAAGATTGTTTAGTCAACGAATAAATTCACTCAACCTTAAGGGATCGTCTCAGTGTGAAATTTTCGAAAAAACTATTTTTTTTTGGTTGCATTTTCGGATATCGTACTCGTATATACTACAATAAACATTCTCTCAAATCGAAATTTAAATTCAAATTATTACAGTCGGCTACAGCATTTCTTGTACATAGAAAAGGAACAGAGTGGGGGAACAGAGCGACTCCATTCTTTAAACCCTGTTTTTCCTCTGAATGGTGTTTTCCAAACCCGGTTTTCCACTCTCAAAGGAAGAGTTTTGAAGATATCTAGCTACAATAACAGAGAAAACATTTTAACGTCATTCTCTTTCGCGCTATGGAAGCTTTTTGTTTTTTTAAATCTTCTTATTTTTTTCTACTTCGATTCTTTTTGTTCAACACCACCGTCATTTTTGTCAAATTAAAAAAAACTTAAAAAAAAAGCTTTCGTTTCTACAGATTAATAATCTTTTTGACATTCTTCGTTTCAGAATCAAAATTGCGGCCACATGTGTCATTTAAGCAATTTATGTTACCCATTATACACTCAGTAAAATAAACATAAAACGATTTTTTTTTTTTCATCATAAATGGTATTTATTTATCTAAAAAACCAGACCGATTAAATTCTGTAAGCACTTTTAACCAATATTAAAATCTTTCAAAAAGGCATTGGTAGTATATAAATATTAAGTACTACGCTCTTCGAGTTTCATACCGAATATTTCCTCAATGTTTAATAACTTTTTTGAAGCCAAGTGTACGAATGGAAATAAACGCAATATTTAAATTTGCCGCCGCGCTTCTGGGTGACTTTATACCACATACATATTTATATCGGCCAATATTTGAGTTATGTTAATAAAATTGAGATAACATGTTTTTCTTATAACAGTGCATATTTGTGTTTAGAATGAGTAAAGTCGGGGTGAAAATTTGCCCAGAGTCTCATATAACTAAACCCGGATTTAATCCTTGCGAAGCTGCAAGGGGTTATACCCGAACTTATTGATTATTTTAGGTTATCTAGTGTAAAGGCAACTGAACTGATAGAAATCGTCGGTTTTGAGAACGAATCTTCCAACTCTGAGCATCTAATGAAACGAATTCCAAGGAAAACCACTCCCTACAATAAATCTCTAATATTTTTATAAAGAACTCGTCCACATGCAGCAAGGAAAAAGCGCTGAAAAAGAGTATCTTTAAGTATTCGTATCTGCAGTGGGCTTGTTGTGTAAAGCAAGAAACTTTATGAGTGCGAAATGACTACAGAATCAAAACTGCAATCTTTCTTCCGCTTTTACACAAAGCAATGTTTTCAGTGAACCAATATAAACACTTGTTCACTACCTAATTTTATAAACTTTTTTAATATCCTAAAGTACAGAATTTCATGTCAACCGAAGAAAAACTTGGGAATCTGTTGTTTTACGGCCAGCTGAATAATTGAGAAAGGAAATAAAAACTACAGTAAAATATATTTCACTAATTCCATGCAAAATAATTATAGTTTGTGGGAGTTATTATTAATTATATGGGTAACATAGACACAGTCATTTAAAAAGAAATATTTAACTGTATTGTAAAATTTATTGGACTTAGTTGGCTTTTAAATGTTATGAAATACACATATATCATATTGAAATACAAAAGTACTATAAAGAATTCAATTTGCGTTCGAATTGTTTAGCAAACTACAGTAAAGTTATTATTATTTTACTTGAGCTGCTGAATTAATAAAAAAATTTAATATAAAGGCACACACTTGAAATTAAAAGTTTAGAGGCCGAAATATTTTTGAAAAGTTGAATCATTGCGAAAAACTGAAAATATTGAGAATGAAAAATTCATATAAAGCTTGTAAAATGTTTAAAAACTAATACGGTTCAAATAATCGTACACATTTCAATATATGTATGAAAACCCAATCTTTCATTTATTAGTTCATTTAAATTAGGTTTAATCTAACAAGCGACCATCGGATTATTGAGAAGTGGCTCTACAAGTAACGGTGATTTTTTTTGAGGTTAGGATTTTCATGCATTAGTATTATGACAGATCACGTGGGATTTCAGACATGGTGTCAAAGAGAAAGATGCTCAGTATGCTTTGACATTTCATCATGAATAGACCTTACTAAACGAGCAGCGCTTGCAAATCATTGAATTTTATTACCAAAATCAGTGTTCGGTTCGAAATGTGAAAATCCGGCTTTTTTTATCGACAAAAACTAAGCAAAATTGCCGCATTCTGGGGTGAAGAGGCAAACCAGCAAGCCGTTCAAGAACTGCCCATGCATCCCGAAAAATGCACTGTTTGGTGTGGTTTGTACGCTGGTGGAAATCATTGGACCGTATT